>NC_057801.1:324816242-324846362 GCF_018294505.1 Triticum aestivum | reverse complement strand
GAGCCCCGCCGCCCATCGAAGCCCCACCGGAGCCGCCATACTTCATCGGAGCCCCGACGACGTAGCCGCCCGCCGCCGACCCTGTTTTCTAAGAATACCGATTCGTTTTTTAGAAAACCCTAGGTTTATTTTTTTGGATCGGTTTATTTTGTTTTTTTCCGGTTTATTTATTTTGCGAGCGTTCGCTCGTTCCTTCGTTTTAACGGACGAGTTCACCATTTATTTGCAGTTAATGGACGTTCGTTCGTTAAACTATTCGTCAGTTTTTCTTTTTCTTGGATTTTCCGCGATTATTCCAGATCGCGATTTCTGATCCGATTTTTGTTCTAGTATAACTTTTCGCTCGTTTATCGGAATCAGGCGATTCAAGCGCCTAGAGTTTCGTCTCGAAACCCTCTTTCCGTTTAATCAACTCAAACAAGTTTTTGCCTCTGTAAAATTTGACTTAGTTCCAGATTAGTAAATGAAGCTTGTTTCTTTCACCGTTTGAGTTTCGTTGTTTTGTTTTGTTTGATTCTTTTTGTAAACCGGAGTTCTTAAGTTGAACTTTCTGGTTAGATCTCTTATTTGAGTTTTACTCGTGCATTAGATGGGTACTTATTGTATGCTTGTTTGTTTGCGATAGAGTACCCGGAGTGCGCCGCTTGCTACTTCGAATCTCTAGGTTTCACGGATCATCAGCAAGGCATGTAACACTTTGATCATACCTCTTTACTACCCAGTTTTATTGCATTAGATCAACCCTCAAACAATTGCATGATTAGGATTTGATTAATATGTGGGTTTTGGGATGTAGATGAGGTAGTACCTATTACCTGTTTTATTATCAAACCCTTGGGAGTTACTTCTACGTTTGCTTATTATGCCATGCTATGCTAGTAGACGTGGATTGGGTGAGTGTATCCACGACATATGTGAGATTGTTATTTAATGGTTTATTTAAGGTGGAAACTTTAATACACATCTGGATGGATTGAGGCACCTGGGTATTCCAG
Source organism: Triticum aestivum (assembly GCF_018294505.1). Classification (NCBI taxonomy): domain Eukaryota; kingdom Viridiplantae; phylum Streptophyta; class Magnoliopsida; order Poales; family Poaceae; genus Triticum; species Triticum aestivum. The sequence goes on along the minus strand of NC_057801.1, from coordinate 324,845,367 downwards.
CGATTGCCTGATTTTCTTTATGGACCGCCAACCAGGCTCAAAGGGATCATGAGATTATTCATGCTAGAAACTTCCGTGTGCAGCCACAAGATACTATGGGCTCTAGCATAGTTGATTAAGTCGTGCGAACTCTTACAGTGGTAGACTAGTAGATGTAGGGGAAAGTAGGTGTAACTGTCTACCCGATCGTAAGGTGCTAGCGCTTCTGAAAAACTATGTCTCGATCATCCGTTTCTCAAACACCATGTAGTGCGAGAAATCCAACGGAGGAGATCGAGTCTTGTGGGGAAAAGTGCGCAAACCTCTGCAGAGTGTATAAACTAATCATGGTTAGCCGTGTCCGCAGTTATGGACGTTTTGAGTATCTAGTCCTTGGATTATCATGTGAATCTCATCATGTTACTTTAATTTAAATTGTTGGGTTTAATGATGATGCTTAATTGGGATTGAGAGGATGTATATCTTCTCAATGTTTAACAACCACCATGATAGTTAAATAAAATTTATTCCTTTGCGGTAGGGAAAAATTGGCTTTACGCAAAAATGTAAACATAGAGCTTTCCACCAGCCATATATGCATGTAGTATAGCATATTTCTGTTCATTAATCTCTATGTGTTACATTGCCAGCATATTCCATGTGCTGGCCCGTTTTCGGGCTGCAACGTTCATGTTGCAGACTTTCCAGACAATGAGTAAGGTGCCTTAGGTCGTGGTTCTATACTCAGTGATGCCGTTGGAGTTGATGGACTAATTTATCTTCCAAGCCTTCCGATGTTATCGTTATTACATGGCCTTAAGCCATATTTATTGTAATAAGTTCTCTTTTGAGACATTCGATGTAATAAGTGTATGATTGCTACTCTGTTATAAATCCTTCAAGTACTGTGCGTGTCAGCATTACTAATCCAGGGATCACACTAAAGCACATAGATCAGACTGTTTGATGTCTGGTTGCTACAAGATGGTATCAAAGCACACTCTAAATGTAGGACACGACCACTAAGCTAAAATCCCTAGATCACTACTGATGTCTACTACACAACCTTCTTCTTGTAGATGTTGTTGGGCCTGCAAGTGCATAGGTTTGTAGGACAGTGGCAAATTTCCCTCAAGTAGATGACCTAAGGTTTATCAATCCGTAGGAGGCGTAGGATGAAGATGGTCTCTCTCAAACAACCCTGCAACCAAATAACAAAAAGTCTCTTGTGTCCCAAACACACCCAATACAATGGCAAATTGTATATGTGCACTAGTTCGGCGAAGAGATGGTGATACAAGTGCAATATGGATAGTAGATATAGGTTTTTGTAATCTGAAAATATAAAAACAGCAAGGTAACTAATGATAAAAGTGAGCGTAAACGATATTGCAATGATAGGAAACAAGGCCTAGGGTTCATACTTTCACTAGTGCAAGTTCTCTCAACAATAATAACATAGATAGATCATATAACAATCCCTCAACATGCAACAAAGAGTCACTCCAAAGCCACTAATAGCGGAGAACAAACGAAGAGATTATGGTAGGGTACGAAACCACCTCAAAGTCGTTCTTTCGGAACAATCTATTCAAGAGTTCGTACTAGAATAACACCTTAAGATACAAATCAACCAAAACCCTAATATCACCTAGATACTCCATTGTCACCTCAATTATCCGTGGGCATGATTATACGATATGCATCACACAATCTCAGATTCATCTATTCAACCAACAGAAAGTACTTCGAAGATTGCCCCAAAGTTTCTACGGGAGAGTCAAGAAAACGTGTGCCAACCCCTATGCATAGGTTCATGGGCGGAACCCGCAAGTTGGTCACCAAAACATACATCAAGTGGCACGTGATATCCCATTGTCACCACAGATAAACACGGCAAGACATACATCAAGTGTTCTCAAAGCAAAGATTCAATCCGATAAGATAACTTCAAAGGGGAAACTCAATTCATCACAAGAGAGTAGAGGGGGAGAAACGTCATAAGATCCAACTATAATAGCAAAGCTCGAGATGCATGAAGATCGTGCCATAGAGACAACACGAGAGAGAGATCAAACACATAGCTACTGTTACATACCCTCAGCCCCGAGGGTGAACTACTCCTTCCACGTCATGGATAGCGCCGGGATGATGAAGATGGCCACCGGTGATGGATTCCCCCTCCGGCAGGGTGCCGGAACGGGCTCCCGAGAGGTTTTTGGTGGCTATAGAGGCTTCCGGCAGCGGAACTCCCAATCTATCTTGATATTCGATGGTTTTAGGGTACATAGGTTTATATAGGCGAAAGAAGTCAGTCGGGAGGTGCTCGAGGGGCCCATGAGACAGGGGGGTGCGCCCTCCTATCTCGTGGCTGCCTTGAGGATCTTCTGACGTGAACTCCAAGTCTCTAGGATCATATTCTTCCAAAAATTCACTCTGCCGAAGGTTTCATTCCGTTTGGACTCCGTTTGATATTCCTTTTCTTCTAAATACTGAAACAGGCAATAAAACAGCAATACGGACTGGGCCTCCGGCTAATAGGTTAGTCCCAAAAGTAATATAAAAGTGTATAATAAAGCCCGTAATCATTCAAAATAGATAATAAAATTGCATGAATGCTTCATAAATTATAGATACGTTGGAGACGTATCAGCATCCCCAAGCTTAATTCCTACTCATCCTCGAGTAGGTAAATGATAAAGAAAGAACTTATGAAGTGTGAATGCTAGAGGTGCACAAGTTTGATCAATGCTAATTTCAATCACCTTTTCTAGCATGATAATATGTCATAGCAGTAGCTCATCTCATAAAACTTCTTAGGATAAAGTAACGAGCAATTCACATGTCAAAGCATAGACCATAAACTTTCTTGAAAACTAGCAAACTTCATTCTCAGTCATCAAACAATTGCAATTCATCTTATTTTCAGGAATAGCAAACTCCACATACTCAACTATCATATAGTCTTCTACAATTCCTAACACTCATGCAATACTAATGGTTATGGAGTTTTAATCGGACACTGAGAAAGATATGGGCTTATAGTGTTGCCTCCCAACGTATTCACCTTTGGGTGATGTCAACAATAATAGTTCATGCTAACTTACATCCAATTGGATATATATATCAGGATCACCCCAACACAAAGTGCTTGCCAAAGGATAAAATGAAAAAGGGAAAGGTGAAGATCACCTTGACTCTTGCATAATGTAGAAGACATAAAGTAAATGATAGGCCCTTCGTTGAGGGAAGCAGAGGTTGTCATGCACTTTTAGGGTTGGATACACAAAATCTTAATGCGAAAGAACGTCACTTTATATTGCCCCTTGTATATGGACCTTTATTATGCAGTCCGTCGCTTTTATTGCTTCCATAACAAGATCGTACAAAGCTTATTTTCTACGCACTAATAAGTCATGCATATTTAGAGAGCAATTTTTATTGCTTGCACCGATGACAACTTACTTGAAGGATCTTACAAAATCCATAGGTAGGTATGGTGGACTCTCATGGCAAAACTGGGTTTAAGGATATTTCGAAGCACAAGTAGTATCTCTACTTGGTTCAAGGAATTTTGGCAAGCATGAGGGGGAAAGGCAAGCTCAACATGTTTGAATGATCCATGACAATATACTTTAACTAAGATGTCGAAAAACATAACCCATTATGTTGTCTTCCTTGTCCAACATCAACTCTTTAGCATGTCATACTTAATGAGTGCTCCCAATTATAAAAAATGTCTAGGATAGTGTATTTATATATGAAATCTCTCTTCCTTCAATATGCTTTCATGAATTGTTCAAATGACCAATACAACGCTTGCTAACCATCAATAAATTTAGAACCTCTACTTCTTAGATGTGAAGTCATTACTCCCCATGGGATAAGCAAACTAGACATATATAATTTCAGATTTATGACATTCAACTCATTCAACCATTTACTCATAGGATATAAGTGAAGCACACGAGTAAATTGACAAACTACTCCAAAAAGATATAATTGAAGATCAATGAGTAGCTAAATAATTATGTAACTATATGAAGACTCTCTCTCATTAAAGAACTTCAGATCTTGGTATCTTATTCAATCAGCAAGCAAAACAAAATAAAATGACATTACAAGGATAACACAAGTCATGTGAAGAAGCAAAAACTTAGGCTCAACCGATACAAACCGATAGTTATTGAAGAAGAAAGGTGGGATGCCTACCGGGGCATCCCCAAGCTTAGATGCTTGATACTTCTTTAAATATTATCTTGGAGTGCCTTGCACATCCCCAAGCTTGAACTTTTGTGTCTCCTTAATTCTTCTCATATCATGGTTTCTCTTTTTATCAAAATCTTCATCCACACCAAACTCAACAAGAACTCGTGAGATAGGTTAGTATAAACCAATGCAAAACCTTATCATTTTCTACTGTAACAAATAACTAAAATTATTATTCAACATTGCATAGTAAATGCCTGTGCATATTTAATACTCCTACCCTCAAATAGAATCATTAAACAAGCAAACATATGCAAACAATGCAAACATAACAGCAATATGCCAAAACAGTACAGTCTGTAAAGAATGCAAGAATATCAATACTTTCCTAACTCCAAAAAATATGAAATAAAATTCCCACTGTAGTAAATTTATCTTATCTCATTATGCAAAAGGTTTCATCATTATATCATTCCCTGAATTTTCTAGGGAATTTTTGCAACAGCGGTAAACTTTCTGTTTTCAAACAGCAACATGTATACTAGCAAAATAAGCATGGGAAAGGCTATCCTTGACTTTTTTGTTGAAACTAAAGATGCAAAACATTTTTAAAAATAACAGCAAGAAAATACTAACAAAAGAAAATGATGCTCCAAGCAAAACACATATCATGTGGTGAATAAAATTATAGCTCCAAGTAAAGTTACCGATGAACAAACACAAAAGAGGGGATGCCATCCGGGGCATCCCCAAGCTTAGGCTCTTGGTTATCCTTGAATATTACCTTGGGGTGCCTTGGACATCACCAAGCTTAGGTTCTTGCCACTCCTTATTCCATGGTCCATCGAATCTTTACCCAAAACTTGAAAACTCCACAACACAAAACTCAACAGAAAACTCGTAAGCTCCGTTAGCATAAGAAAATAAAACCACCACATAGGTACTGTAATGAACTCATTCTAAATTCATATTGGTGTAATATCTACTGTAATCCAACTTATCTATGGTTCATACCCTCTGATACTACTCATAGATTCATCAAAATAAGCAAACAACACATAGAAAACAAAATCTGTCAAAAACAGAACAGTCTGTAGTAATCTATATCCAACGTATACCTCTGGAACTCCAAATATTCTACCAAATTAGGAAGTCCTAAGAAAGTTTTATACAAATCCAGAGAAAGAAGTATCAGATCAGAATCACTTTTCTGTGAATTAACAAAACTAATTGACTGGGTGAAAAAGTTTTTGATTTTCAGCAGGATCAACACAACTATCACTGTAAGCTATCCTAAAGGTCTTACTTGGCACCTTATTGAAACAAAAGCTATAAAACATGATTACTACAGTAGCGTAATCATGTGGAAACACAAAAACATTAATGATAAATATTGGGTTATCTCCCAACAAGCGCTTTTCTTTAATGCCTTTCTAGCTAGGCATGATGATGACAATGATGCTCACATAAAAGATAAGAATTGAAACATAATGGGAGCATCATGAAGCGTATGAGTAGAACATTTAAGTCTAACCCACTCCTATGCATAGGGATTTTGTGATCAAACAACTTATGGTAACAATGATCAACTAGCATAGGAAGGTAAAACAAAAATAAGTTCAAAAACCGAAGCACATAGATAGGAAACTTGACATTAATGTAACTCCTACAAGCATATGTTCCTCCCTCATAATAATTTTCAGTAGCATCATGAATGAATTCAACAATATAACCAGCACCTAAAGCATTGTTTTCATGATATGAGGAGGAAATAGCAACGCTTGTGGAGAAGAATGATGATCTGAAGAAGAAGATGAAAGTATTAATGGGATTTCCCGCGACGGGAGGAGAAGACGATAATTGCACTTGTCCAGAGAATTACATCATCATCGAAGACACCGACTCAGACCCAGACGATAGCGATGATGACTATGTTGATGAAGCTGGAGTAGATATCATGGATCTTCATCGGAGTAGTTTTTCTAGTTGACCACCATAACAGTAGTAGTATTCCCCCATGTATCTAGTATAGTCCGAGCACTTTTGTAACGATAGTTAGACCGTTGTATGCCCTTGTTTGAATTTAATGAAGTGATATTGTTTGCATTTGTCTCATGTGCATATGGGTAGTGTTTTATCTCTATACCTCATTCTATTCTATTTTTCTCATCTTTTCTAAAACCCTTAGATGCCTCCGAGACGTGACAACGGATTTGCCTTCCCACCGGAGCTAACTTAGTTGATCCAGCAGCAGAATGCGTTGATGCAGTTACTAGTCCAGAATAAGAATCAGGGGAACAACAACAACAACAACAACAACAACAACCCACCACCTCCACCACCTGTTGATCACTTAACCCGTTTCCTTAGACTGAATCCGCCGGTGTTCTCCAGTAGCACCGAGCCGATAGTTGCAGATGATTGGCTCCACAAGACAGGAAGGGAGTTGACCACTGCAGGCTACACAGATGCAGAAAAGGTGCGTTTTCCCGCACATCGGCTTGATGGACCCGCAGCATCATGGTCGGAGAATTTCATAGCCACTTATCCTATCGACATAGTCACATGGGATCAGTTTCAGTAGGCTTTCCGTACTGCCCATGTTTCCGCAGGAGCTATGGCCATGAAGAAGTGTGAGTTTCACAACTTGCGCCAAGGAGGACGTACTGTAGGCCAATATGTGGATGACTTTAGTAAATTAGCACGTTATGCCCCAGATGTCGTTGCTACGGATGCAGCTAAGCAGGAGAAGTTTCTGGAAGGACTGAATGATGAGCTGAGCATGCAGTTGATGGTAGCAACTTTCAATAGCTACCAGGAGTTGGTAGATCCATCTCTCATGATTGAAGGGAAGCAACAGCAGATTGACAACCACAAGAGGAAGTATGGACAAGGGAAGGACAATTCTGGAGCTCAGCAGAAGCCAAATTTTACCCCGAAATCGGAAGGACATATTCAGCATACGCATGGAGGAGGGAGCTCCCATAATCATAGTGGCCCCAAGAATGGTAACGAGAATGGAGGAAGCAATGGTGAGAACCGTACCAACCCATCAACCCCAGCCAAGAGAGACCTGAGCCAAGTCAATTGTTATAAGTGTCAGAAGACTAGACATTATGTCAATGAATGTCCTGAAGCCTAGAATGGAAATGGCAAGGGAAGCTCTGGGAAGAAGCCGAACCCTTTCAACAGGGGACAGGTGAACCAGGTTAATGTGAAGGAGGTTGAAGCCCAGCCAGATGCAGTAATGGGTATGTTTTTGGTAAGTCATTTACTGCACTCGTTCTTTTTGATACTGGTGCATCGCATTCATACATATCAAGGGGATTTGTGGATAAGTATAAATTTCCCACCAAGGTTCTTAGAACACCTATGTTAGTAAGCTCACTAGGAGCGGAGTATATGGCTAGTCGAGGATGTTTTCAAGTGCCATTGAGTATAGGTAGGCATGTTTTCCCCTCAGATTTAACCATTTTGGAATCGCAAGGTTTGGATGTGATTGTTGGTATGGATTTGCTATCGATGTATGGAGGAAACATCGATTGCACCAGTAAGTCGATTTTTCTTACCACCCCGGAAGGGAGAAGGATCAAGTATGTATCACGACATGAGCCGAAGAAGACACAAGTAAATTCCTTATCAGGAGTTGTGCAGGAGGAAGTACCAGTGGTGAAGGATTTCCCGGATGTATTTCCAGAGGATTTGCCAGGCATGCCACCAGATAGAGACATTGAGTTTTTGATTGAGCTTTTGCCAGGCACAGGCCGATATCTAAGAGACCGTACAGGATGCCCACATAAGATCTGGAGGAACTTAAGAAGCAGATTAAGAAGTTACTGGATAAAGGCTATATTCGCCCAAGTTCTTCACCTTGGGGATCGCCAGTGCTTCTAGTGGAGAAGAAGGATGGATCATTGAGGATGGTTTTTGATTATGGATGATTGAATGAAGTAACAATTAAGAACAAGTACCCATTGCCGGTGATCAACGATTTGTTTGACCAATTGCAAGGAGCTAAGGTATTTTCCAAGATCGATCTGCCATCAGGATACCATCAGTTGAAGATTCGAGAGCAGGAAATACCTAAGACGGCTTTTACCACCAGGTCCGGACTATATGAGTATACTGTTATGTCATTTGGTCTGGCTAACGCACCTGCATATTTCATGAACATGATGAACAAGGTGTTTATTGTAACACCCCAAAAATTTAACCATGAATTGTTTATTAAAATTTTGCCAGGAGATTAAAATTTTTACTTTCTGGATTTTCTTTTGATTTCAGAACGTCTCTTTTCTTTAATATTGTGGAGTTTTTACCCCAAGTAAAAACTTTCCAAAATTATTATTGGACTTGTATACCCTCTCTTGAAACATTTCTTTATCAGTAGAATTATTTATACAAGTATTTTCCTTGACCTATATTTCTCTTGAAAATGATTTTTCATAAGTTTTAGGGCCTCTTTTGCACTGCAACCATTTGATAAATGCATTTAAAATTTTCACCAAAATTTGGGGATGACATATGATGTCCCAATATCACTTTTATGCAAAAATATCTTTTATTCATTGGACATTTTAAGCTCTATCCCTAGTTTTCAAAACTGGTCCAGTTGGTAAAATTGCACTACAACCTATTTAAATATTTCTTTAAAACTTCCACGAAAATTAGGGGAGGTCATTAGGAGTATATAATTCAATTTTGTGCAAAAACCCACTGGTGTTCTTTGGAAAATTTGAGCAAAACATCCTCTTTCGCTCTCTAGACCAGATTGGCCTTTTCTACTGCAACTCCATTTTGTGTTGCTCTGTTGACCATGATTCTTTTTCCTGCTTATAGTCCTCCCTACCAAACCCTTAAGTCCACGAGAATGGACCCATTGGAGTATTTTTGGTTCATGAAATAATAACCTTTAGTTTCTGCCCAAAATTGGTTTGTCAAATATTTGCTCTATCAAGTTTCTGGTTTTGTCCAACTAACCTTGCCACCCTCTTTATCATCTAAAGAGACTAGGATCTGGAGATTTTGGCCACCCCAAGAACTGCCTAGATGCCTCTAGCATTCTGTCGAACACTTTGTGTGCATAGCCATATTTGGCATGATTTTTAGTTGGATTTGTGGACTTGATCTTCTGACCTAACTAACTTGTCCGCTAAGCTCCTAGCTAACCCTAACCCAGGCATGTTAACTACCAGCATCATCCGAGCTCTCTAAGACACGATGGCATTTCGTCGAGCACCTGGCATGCGTGCGCTAAGCGCGCCTAGAGCGCGCGTTTTGCACGTGCGTGTACACGGGTCGCCGTTCCTGGCCCCTGGCCTTTGCTCACCTGCAGAGCCACGCCTGTCCTCATCCACTCACCAGCACCCTCCAGGCCGCCCCTGGAGCCCCACAGCGCCGCCTTTAGGTCGGCCACGGTGGCTAGCGGCCGGCCACAGTGGGTTTCTGCCATGGACGGCGCCGCCCAAGCCATATGCGTGCACCAGCTGCCCTCTAGAGCAGCCCGAGCTTATCCTAGAACACGTCCGCTAGCGCCCGTCGCCGCCACATCGCCCTGCAACTACAGAATGGCAGTTCGACGTTGATCCTCTCCAGCCGCCGTCGGAACCGACCTCACTTGCTATAAATGGAGGACCCCGAGCTCATCCAAACCCCCAGGCAGCCTCAGGCCATCCCTCTGGAGCGCCCATAGCCGGCAATCGATGGGGAGAGTCCGTCTTCCCCATCTCCGGTCAGTTCGGCCGCCGCCACGTTCCAGTCCCATTCGTCGCAACCAGGCCCGTCCATCCAGCACCACCACCTGACTCCTCTTGGTCTTGCGGAGCCGCCCAAACCTCAGCTTCGATGGAGAGCCACCTCCGCCGCGGAGCTCGCCGCCGGTGACTCCATCCACCCCCGCCAACCTAGCAACCACCGGGAGGACCGCCCTGGACTGGCGGATCCATCCCCACTGAGGGAGTTCCGGACTAGGGGGTGTCCGGATAGCCGAACTATCATCATCGGCCGGACTCCAGGACTATGAAGATAGAAGATTGAAGAATTCATCCCGTGTCCGGATGGGACTTTCCTTGGCGTGGAAGACAAGCTTGGCGATACGGATATGTAGATTTCCTACCATTGTAACCGACTCTGTGTAACCCTAGCCCTCTCCGGTGTCTATATAAACCGGATGGCTTTAGTCCATAGGACGAACAACAATCATACCATCGGCTAGCTTCTAGGGTTTAGCCTCCTTGATCTCGTGGTAGATCCACTCTTGTAACACACATCATCAATATTAATCAAGCAGGACGTAGGGTTTTACCTCCATCAAGAGGGCCCGAACCTGGGTAAAACATCGTGTCCCTTGTTTCCTGTTACCATCCGCCTAGACGCATAGTTCGGGACCCCCTACCCGAGATCCGCCGGTTTTGACACCGACATTGGTGCTTTCATTGAGAGTTCCTCTGTGTCATCACCGATAGGCTCGATGGCTTCTTTGACCATCATCAACGACGCAGTCCAGGGTGAGACCTTTCTCCCCGGACAGATCTTCATAATCGGCGGTTTTGCACTGCAGGCCAATTTGCTTGGCCATCTGGAGCAGATCGAAAGCTACGCCCCTGGCCGTCAGGTCAGATTTGGAAGTTTGAACTTCACGGCTGACATCCGTGGGGACTTGATCCTCAATGGATTCGAGCCACAGCCGAGCGTGCCGCACTGTCACGACGGGCATGATTTAGCTCTGCAGCCGGACAGTACCCTGGAGGCCGCACTCGAACCCGCTCTGATCTTCAATTCGGAGCCGGCTGCGCAGATCGAGGATGGATGGCTAGACACCACCTCGGGAGCTGCAACCTCTACGGCGGTAGAGCCGAACACTGACCTTGTCCCTCATGAAGCTCGTGACTCCGAGGTGCCGGACTCCTTGCCGGACTCCGAACCTCCCGCACCCCCTCCGATTGAATACGATTGGGCGCCGATCATGGAGTTCACCGCAGCGGACATCTTTCAACACTCACCTTTTGGCGACATCTTGAGTTCGCTAAAACATCTCTCGTTATCAGGAGAGCCCCGGCCGGACTGCGGTCAGGACGGTTGGGATGCGGACGACGAAGAAATTCAAAGCCCACCCACCACCCACTTGGTAGCCACTGTTGACGATCTAACCGACATGCTAGATTACGATTCTGAAGACATCGACGGTATGGATGACGATGTCGGAGACGACCAAGAACCAGCGCCGACCGGGCACTGGAAAGCCATCTCATCATATGACATACACATGGTGGATATCCCAAAGGATGGGAATGGCGAAGGAACAGAGGAGGATGACCCCTCCAAGAAACAGCCCAAGCGCCGGCGTCAGCGGCGCCGCTCTAAATCCCGCCACAGCAAGAATGAAGATTCCAGCACCGGAGATAATAATACACCGGACAGCGTCGAAGATAACCCACTCCAGCAAGACCCAGCGCAGGAGGATGGAGACGCCAGCCCTCATGAGAGAGCGGCAGAAGAAGAGGTAGAGGATTATATGCCTCCCTCTGGAGACGAAGCAAGCCTCGACGACGATGAATTCGTCGTGCCTGAGGATCCCGTCGAACAAGAGCGTTTTAAACGCAGGCTTATGGCCACGGCAAACAGCCTCAAGAAAATGCAGCAACAGCTTAGAGCTGATCAAGATCTGCTAGCCGACAGATGGACTGAAGTCCTCGCGGCTGAAGAGCATGAGCTCGAACGCCCCTCCAAAAGCTACCCTAAACAAAAGCTGCTCCCCCGATTAGAGGAGGAAGCGTATGAGCCCGCATCACTAGGAGACAATACGGCTGACCGACCACCCCGTGGTCGCGACAGAGAGGCCTCTAGGCCCTTCACTAGACCCGTACCCCGGCATCGCTCGAAAGGCACAAGGCCACAGGGGAACACTCCGGACTTGCGAGATATATTGGAGGATAAGGCAAGACAATCAAGATCGATCTATGGATCGCGCGGGCGCCCCATGGTACGTGACGACAACCGTCGCGCCGGACACAGTAAGTCCGGCCGGGCTGAAAAAAACAGACAAAGCTCTTTTGAGCTCCGTCGTGATATCCCCAGTACAGAGGCGCCGCACACCCACTATGCTTCACAGATGAAGTAATGGATCATCAAATCCCCGAAGGGTTTAAACCCGTTAATATCGAATCTTACGATGGCACAACAGACCCCGCGGTTTGGATCGAAGACTACCTTCTTCACATCCACATGGCCCGCAGTGACGATCTTCACGCCATCAAATATCTTCCCCTCAAACTTAAAGGACCAGCCCGACATTGGCTTAACAGCTTGCCAGCAGAGTCAATTGGTAGTTGGGAAGACCTGCAAGCCGCATTCCTCGATAACTTCTAGGGCACGTATGTGCGACCATCAGACGCTGATGACCTAAGCCACATAATTCAGCAGCCAGACGAATCGGCCAGACAATTCTGGACACGGTTCTTAACCAAGAAAAACCAAATCATCGACTGTCCGGATGCGGAGGCCCTCGCGGCCTTCAAGCATAACATCCGCGATGAGTGGCTTGCCCGGCACCTGGGACAGGAAAAGCTGAAATCCATGGCAGCCCTCACATCACTCACGACCCGCTTCTGCGCGGGCGAGGATAGCTGGCTAGCACGCAGCAACAACCTCAGGAAACATTCTGGCAGTTCGGATTTCAAGGACTGAAATGGCAGGTCGCGTCGTAACAAAAACAAGCGCCACATCAACGGCGACAATAGTGAGGATACGGCAGTCAATGCCGTATTCAGAGGCTCTAAACCCGGTCAACGGAAAAAGCCATTCAAAAGAACTGCTCCGGGTCCGTCCAATTTGGACCGAATACTCGACCGCTTGTGCCAGAGACATGGCACCCCCGAAAATCCAGCTAACTACACCAATAGGGACTGTTGGGTATTCAAGCAGGCAGGCAAGTTAATTGCCGAAAACAATGACAAGGGGCTGCTTAGCGATGACGAGGAAGAGACCTGACCGCCGAATAATAGAGGACAGAAGGGTTTCCCCCCACAGGTGCGGACGGTGAACATGATATACGCAACGCACATACCCAAAAGGGAGCAGAAGCGTGCACTCAGGGATGTATACGCGATGGAGCCAGTCGCCCCGAAGTTCAATCCATGGTCCTCTTGCCCGATCACTTTTGACCGAAAGGACCACCCCACCAGCATCCGCCACGGCGGATTCGCCGCATTGGTCTTAGACCCAATCGTCGATGGATTTCACCTCACCAGAGTCCTGATGGACGGCGGCAGCAGCCTGAACCTGCTATATCAGGATACAGTGTGCAAAATGGGCATAGACCCCTCAAGGATTAAACCTACAAAGACGACCTTTAAAGGCGTCATACCAGGTGTGGAAGCCAATTGTACAGGCTCAGTTACACTGGAAGTGGTCTTCGGATCCCTGGATAACTTCCGAAGCGAGGAGTTAATCTTTGACATAGTACCGTTCCGCAGCGGCTATCATGCCTTGCTCGGACGTACCGCATTTGCAAAGTTCAACGCGGTACTGCACTATGCATACCTCAAGCTCAAGATGCCAGGCCCTCGAGGAGTCATCACGGTCAACGGAAACACTGAACGTTCTCTCCGAACGGAGGAACATACAGCGGCTCTCGCGGCAGAAGTACAATGCAGCCTCTTAAGGTAATTCTCGAGTCCGGCCGTTAAGCGGCCGGACATAGCTAAGCGTGCCCGGAGTAACCTACAACAAGACCACCTGGCACGTTCCGAGCGCGCGTAGCAGTGCGGCCCCAACCCCAGCCCCTTCAAAACATCAAAGCAGGTCCTTCGCGTACACCATTACGCTCTGAAGATACCATGGGCATGGGAGGAGGGGCACGACCACAATAAGCCCAGACTGCGGCTCAACCACACCAGGGGCTCTCAAGTGTGTCGTTCTTCTTTTTTTTACCCTTTATTTTTTAAACCCACAGGACTCCGTTCGTTAGAGGCCCTGTCCGGCAGCAGACCTGCCGAACTCATGATGCAACAGCCAGGGAAGGATAAAGGCAACAATGAATATACAGGTGGTCTCCATTACAAGCATTTTTATACACCAATCCGCAGCCTACCCCTGGAGGAGGACATGTTTAACAGTCCCACCCCTTGCTTATCGCACTATTTGTATCGTTCTGCATTCATAGCAGCACTTATTGAATAAAACAATGCAACACATTTTTGCTTATAATTGCATTTCTTTTTCATACACGTGTTAAAATTACGACATGTCGCTTCCGTACACTTTGGTACGGTTAAAACACACCAGGGGCTTATGTTTCCCGCATCATGGTGTGATAATTCCAAACACTTTCACAAGTGCGGCACCCCAAACTTATAGCATTATATGCATCGGCTCTGAATCATGTCTTGGGTCAATAGTTGGGTTTGCCCGGCTCCCATGTTTTGGTACCTTACGTTCCGTTATATCGGCTAAGGTAGCACTGGGAGAACCACTGTGATTGCTCCCCAGTTGAGCTGGGTTAACGCCTCAGTGGAGAAAGATAAAACTGACCGTCATGATGAGGCGAGAGCCGGTCGTTGTTCGAGATGTTTTTGCGAGTCCTTAAAGACTTATGCCGCTTAGAGCGAGGAGCCGGATCTTGTCCGGCCCAGGCGTGGATAGCGCCCCAAATTTGGCCTTCCGAAGACTAGGGGCTTCGCCGAAATTTAAAATTATAGAATTATATGGCTAAGTGAGAGTGTTCAAGCATTATAAGTCCGGTTGCCTTGTTTGCTGTGTTGAGCATCTCCCTAGATGGACCCAAAATGGGAACAAGAGTGCTCAAGTTTATCCCGAACACCCCAGCACTTGTGGCATGGGGGCTGAAGCCGACGACTTACCATCTCTCAGATTTGATAAACAGCCGCACAGAAGGTAATATTTTAAATTAACAAGCGTTGTTTAGCGCATATGAACTAAGTTTTCAGCGCACAGGATAACAAAAATGCGAGTCTACTCAAAAATTACATCTTTGGAACACTCCCCCGCAATAGTGCGGGCGCCCTTCAGCACACTCTTATAATACATCTCGGGTGTGCGATGCTCCTTGCCCTCTGGTGGCGGGTCGGTCACAAGCTTCTGGGCATCCATCTTGCCCCAATGCACCTTCGCGCGGGCAAGGGCCCGACGGGCACCCTCAATATAGGCGGAGTGCTTGATGACTTCAACCCACGGGCAGGCATCCACCAGCCACCGCACCAGGCCGAAGTAGCTCCCAGGCATGGCCTCCTTAGGCCACTGCCAAACTATGAGGCCCTTCATGGCCTGTTCGGCCGCCTTGTGGAGCTCGACCAGCTGCTTCAGCTGGTCGCTAAGGGGCACCGGATGTCCGGCCTCAGCATACTGAGACCAGAAGACCTTCTCCGTCGAGCTCCCCTCCTCGGCCCGGTAGAATGCGGCAGCATCGGACACGCTGCGAGGAAGATCTGCGAACGCTCCTAGAGAGCTCCGAAATCGGGTAAGCAACAGGTAATTAACACTCACATGCTTACTTTGCATGAAAAATGCCTTACCCGCTGCTATTTTCTTCACCGCCTCAATCTCCTGGAGCACCTTGTAGGCTTCGGCCTTAGCGGCTTTGGCACTCTCAAGAGCCGTTGCAAGCTCAGACTCTCGAGTCTTCGAGTCACGCTCCAAGCTCTCATGTTTTTTCACGAGATCCTGGAGCTCTTGCTGTACCTCTGCCACCCGCGCCTCCTGTTTCTCTCGATCGGTGCGCTCTACGGCCGCATTTCGTTTGGCCGCGGCCACCGCCTCTTTCAGGGTCGCCACCTCGTTAGTGACGCCTGCAATACCCACGTTATCCTTGTCATTCTTTTTGCAACCAAAATCCTTTTCTGTAAGGTACAATTTTACTTAGGTGTCACTCACCTTCCTTGTCCTTGAGCTGCTTCTTGGCACGGCCGAGCTCGTTCTCGGACCGCTCGAGGTTTTCCTTCAAAGTATTGACCTCCGCAGTCAGTGTGGTAGAGGTTAGCAGCACAGCCTGCAATCACATATTGACATTTTTTTATATAACTCCTGCGTATATCTTTTTAGATCCTCAGTCCGGCTTTTCTTTCCGAACACTGAACCGAGCATCAGGGGCTACTGTCTATCCGGTACCATTTTATACATATTGAAATACTTACCTCAAAGCCTGTTAGAAGGCTACTGCAGGCTTCGGTCAGCCCGCTCTTGGCGAGCTGCACCTTCTGAATCACCACACTCATAACAGTGCGGTGTTCCTCTTCGATGGAGGCGCCGTTGAGCGCCTCCAGCAAGTTATCCGGTACCTCCGGTTGGACGGAGGCAGCCGGCATCACGGTTGCCCTTCTTGCGAAGGGGTCGCCCGCCGGACTCCGGAGCCACTGTGGGTTCCGGGGCCGAGTCCGGTGCAAAGTCCAGGAGGTTGTCCTGCGACACCTCCGGGGCCCTCTCCTCCTGGTGGGTCCCTTCCTGGGATCCCACCTCGGCATCGCCGCATCACGAGGGGTGGATGCCGTCGGAAGAGAATCCATATTCGACGCACCTAAGGACCCGCTCGACGAGGCGGGAAGATCATCCTTAGGCGGACTGCAGGGTTGTATGCGGCATTAGAAAGACATTATGTGGTGAAAAATAAAAACCTTGAAGTTATTCGGGAGTCCGGATACTTACGATCTCGCCAGGGGCTTGGCCCTTGGAGGCCAGTCCTCGTCGTCATCACTATCGTTGGGGGAGCAGTCCGGGGGAAGAGTTTTTCCCTTCTTGGACCCTTCGGCCTCCCTTGTTGGGGAGGCCTTCCTTTTCTTCCCTCCCCCCGCTAGGGGAGAGGCTTTCTTCTTCTCCTCCTCGCCTTGGTGGGAGGAGTCGGCCACGGATTCATCATCCGATAGCACCTGAAAACGGGAACTCTTCCGAGTCCCCATGGCCTTCTTCTTGGCCTTCTTCTCCGGCACCACGTGGGGCGCCGGAGCCAGCAACCCCGTTAGGCGGGCGTCCGCTGGGTCCTCTGGCAATGGGGTCGGACAGATAGTCCGTTCGGCCTTCGCCAGCCATTCCTGTCAAAGGTAAAGGGTGTTTAGATCCCGCATAGAGTCAAACTATGGAAAACAAATGGTGAAATCACTTACCTCGTCAGCTGGACGCTGCGAGCGGAATCCGCGATCTTCGGTAGCGGATGCGGGAGCTTTGGCGCCCTTGAACAGCACCTTCCAGACATCTTCGTACGTAGTGTCGACGAGCCCGCTCAGGGTCTGGTGCTGCGCCGGATCTAACACCCACATGTTGAAGCCCCGTCGTTGGCACGGGAGAATCCGGCGGATGAGCATGACCTGGACTACGTTGACAAGCTTGAGCTTCTTGTCCACCAGCTTCTGGATACAGGCTTGGAGTCCGGTCAGCTCCTCCGAATCCCCCCAGTTCTGGCCGCTCTCTTTCCAGGAGGTGAGCCGTGTAGGGATGCCGGATCTGAATTCGGGGGCCGCTGCCCAATCAGGGTCACGAGGCTCGGTGATGTAGAACCACCCCGATTGCCACCCCTTGATGGTTTCCATGAAAGTGCCCTCCAGCCACGTAACGTGGGACATCCTGCCCACCATGGCGCCTCCGCACTCCGCTTGGCTGCCCTTCACAACCTTCGGCTTTGCACTGAAGGTCTTGAGCCACAAGCCGAAGTGGGGCTGGATGCAGAGGAAGGCCTCGCACACGACAATAAACGCCGAGATGTTGAGGATGAAATTCGGGTCCTGTGACACCCCAAAATTTTGGCCTTGTTTTAATGGAATAAAATTTTGCCAGGATTTTAAAACTTTGAATTTTTTTTGAGCTCCATTTTGATTTTTTTAGATCATTTCCTTCCCTGTTATTATGAGCTTTTCCCAGAGAGAAAACTTTTCAAAAATGTTGTTGGAGTTGTTTAACCTCTCAAGAAAAACTTTTCCTTATCCAGTATAACTAATTAAATAATTAGGTTGCTTGATCTTTATTTTCTTGAAAAGGGTTTTCTAGGTTAAATGGCCATATTTGAACTACAACCATTTGATAAATTCACTTAAAATTCCCACAAAAATTTGGAGATGTCATGTGATGTTTTTAAATCACTTTTATGCAAAAATATAATTCATACATGAAATATTTTGAGCTCCACAGCAAATTTTGTTCTCTGGTCCAGTGAGCAATTTTACACTGCAACCTATTTAAATATTTCTTTAAAACTTCTACCAAAATTAAGGGAGGTCAGTAGGAGCCTATTATTCCACTTTGTGCAAAAACCTATTTATGTCCTTTGAAAAATTTGAGTGAATCAACCTCATTTTCATGCTGGACCAACTTGATGGTTTGTACAGCAACCATGTTTTAGTTGCTCTTTAACCTTTGAGTATTTCTTCTACTTGTAGTCCCCCATGTTAAACCCTTAAGTCCAGGAGCATCCACCTTTTGGATCATTTTTGGTGCATGAAATAATGTCATTTATTCCCTGTCCAGAATTGAAATTCTGCTAAAGTTACACTAGCAAGTTTCTGCTTTTGGCCAAATAACCTCACCACTCTCTCTTTCATCCACAGAGACACTGATCTGGAGATTTTGGCCACTCCAAGAAATGCCTAAGTGCCCTTGGCATTTTGTCAAACACCTTTCGGGCATGATCAGTTTTGACATGAGTCCTTGTTTGCACTATGGACTTAATCCCCTGGCCAGACCAGCATGTCCAATGGTTTTGCCTTAAACTATAACCCCACCCTTCTAACTTTCTTGTGGTTTGGAGCCCCCTAACATGCCATAGCATTTCGTCGAGCACGTCCCGTGCGTGCACTGGGCGCGCCCAGAGCGCGCAAATTGCAGCCACGCGCCCGAGCCGACACGCTGGCCCCCCTGGCTTTGGCCCACACGGCAGCATCACGCCACGCGCGCCCCTTCTCTCAGCTACGCGCCAAGCCGCCCCTCGCCGCGCTCGGCAGGCCAAGCACTAGCCGCCGCCACCGCCCGACAGCCCTGCGCCGTGCAGCGCCGGCCAAGCCACCCCGACTCGCCACCTGCCCATGGAACAGCGCGTGCTCATCCGCAGCCATGTCCGCTAGCGCTCGTCGCCGCCACGATGCCTTGCTGCTACAGAACGTCGGTTCGCCGGAGAGCTTATCCATGGCCCTCGTGGAACCGACCTCGTCGCCCTATAAATGGACACCCCGAGCCCCTCTGAGCATGCACGCGACCTCAGACCACCCCTATGGCACTCCCCTAGCTCGCATTCGACCCGGGGAGGCCTCCTTCCTCATCTCCGGCAACTCCTGCCGCCGCCACCGCCCCGGCCAATCCGGCACCTCCAGTATCTCCCACTCTCCGTTCTCTCCACCAAGAACCTCCTCATCCTCCCGTGAGCCTTTTCCCCTACTTGATTTTGATCGGGAGCCAACGCCGCCACAAAGTCACTTCGCCACCGAAGCCTTCTTCCGCTGCGGAGCTCGCCGCCGGCAGCTCACCCCGTCCCCGCCGACCCAACGACTACCGGGAGGACCGCCCCAACCTTGCGGATCCATCCCCACCCTCGGGGGCCCGCGAGGAGCAGCCAAACGCCGGCGACGATCGCCGGATCCCCGCTCCGCTCGGGCAAAGGAGGGAGACGACGCGCGGCGACTGGTCAAACCTGACCAGTGGGCCAGGCAGGCCCACTGTCAGTGACACCCCGCGCCGTCCACGTGGTTAAGTGGAGGCGTAAAGCCACAAGTACGCCTCCTCTGTACCGAAAGCGTAATCTCGTCTGAAACGTTTTCTTTTCTGTTTTAATTTAAATAACAGATTTTGACCACATCTTTGACTGGCTATAACTTTTTAAATATAACTCCAAATGAGTTGATTCTTTTTCCTACCTTCCTTAAATTTGGTCTAGTTTATTTTAAGATTTATTTGAAAAATTTTCAAACAACTTCTTGGTTCTGTTTTTGAAATATGTGTTAATTCAAATATATTTTTAAATAGGATTTTGGGAGAGAGAAGAAGCTTTCAAAAGTTTTGGAGAGCATCTCACCCCTCCACAACATTGAAGGCAAGCATTCTGAATCCCGGCATAATATTTTTGGTGTGATCGTTGATACATTTATAACACCATCGCATTTCGAAGGACTTGTTATTTCATGTGATATGATCATATGTGTGGGTACATGTTGTTGATTTCCATGCTGTTGGAAATGGACACACTTGTGATGATAATCACCCTCATATGCCTTGCATGCATATCGGCAGGAACCCGGGGAATCCTCTACCTTGGGTAGGCATGAGTTTGTCGCCGGTCTCCGTCGGGACGGTTATGTCTGGTATGGCATGGTAAGGTGATATGAGATGGTGACTCTGTTGGATGAAATATATTCGTCATGCTAATCATGCAGGGAATACTTGAACCTCCTGAGTCGACCGTAGATCGAGTCTTGTTCCAGTAACCCCCATACTTGTTTCGTACTACCACTCGTCTCTATAGCAAGTAGAGTACGGTTCGGTAAGTTGTCAACCTCTTTCCAGCACACACCATACAGAGAGGCCATGATGGAAGATACCGGTTGTAGCTGGTAGGCAGGACACCTGGTCCGGGGGCATGGGTGTTTCCGGTTGGGACCGAGAGGGGAGGCCACCCCTTAGAGCGCGCGATATAAATTTGATACCATGCTACGCGAGGTTGTAGCCTCCCCACTTAGAGTTTGCTTAACAGGTGTCGTGGGTGATTCCAGACACGTGTGAGATAAGCTGGTGTGTGCAAGTTAGGTGTGTTTTCAACAAAAAGACCGTAGACGGAATTAGTCCTGCTGGACTAGAGAAATCCGTTACTCGTGGGTAAAGAGTACACCCTCTGCAGAGAATAAACCTATTCGAATAGCCGTGTCCATGGTTAAGGATTACAGTCTGGGATGGGTCAGGTGTCGGTCTTAGTGTCGGTCTTCGGAGGTGAAACTGTTAACCAGAAAATGGAATTACTACTCGTGACTTGTGATATCTATGATGATTATTATTATTGTTGACTAACCCATGATATTATTGTTATTATCGAGTATCTCTAGGATGGTTCTACCTCCAGGGATATTCATTATGATTGTTTCTTTTAAAGCCCTTTATGTGGCGTCGCTCAGACGCCCGACTATGGCATTTCTTTTAAAGCCCTTTATGTGGCGTCGCTCAGACGCCCGACTGTGGCATTTCTTTTATAGCCCTTTATGTGGCGTCGCTCAGACGCCCGACTGTGGCATTTCTTTTAAAGCCCTTTATGTGGTGTCGCTTAGACGCCTGACTGGGGCACTTCCTTTAAAGCCCTTTATGTGGCGTCGCTCAGACGCCCGACTGTGGCATTTCTTTTAAAGCCCTTTCTGTGGTGTCGCTTAGACGCCCGACTGTGGCATTTCTTTTATAGCCCTTTTTGTGGTGTCGCTTAGACGCCCGACTATGGCACTTCTTTTAAAGCCCTCTATGTGGTGTCGCTCAGACGCCCGACTGTGGCATTCCTTTTAAAGCCCTTTATGTGGTGTCGCTAAGACGCCCGACTGTGGCATTGCTTGTTATTTGTTTCATAAATTTTTTTATACTACCATGTTATTGCATTATTATAAATAACTTGCTTGCACGCATCAGAGTTTCATTTATCTATTGTGACTGATGTCATGAGCATAAAATATTTTTAGCACATCATTGTTATATTATACCTGTATTCATAATGTTTGCGAGTACATTCAAAGTACTCACTGGCTTGTCCCTAGCTATTGTCTTGGCCAGATTATCTTGCACGGAGATGAGCGACGCGATGCCAGCCCCGGAACCCACTCAATGGAGATAGCAGCCTCGCGAAGATAGGAATTAACCTGGTCAGCTGTTCCCGTGGGAAATGGAGTCCCATAGACACTGATGTTTCACAACCCGCTTCCGCTATCAACCACTAGAAACCATTTGTTGTACTCACAGGCCATAATGGTCTTGTACTACATATTTTTGCATTTTGCTTGGAATTTCTGTAACAAGTTGGAACCTCATCAGCTAACAGTAATCCTGGGGCTGATGAGCACGACGGTCTTTTCTGGAAATTTATTACCCGGAAAACCCGGTCGTGACAGACTTGGTATCAGAGCCAGGCTGACCATTGGCTAATCCTATCTTAGCCAGGTCAATAAACATAGGCAAACCAACCCACCAGACCTTAACCAAACCCCAGCCAAGCTTCTCGTGCAAGATAGCCACACAGTGACCCAACTCCTTTTTACAGTCGGTGCCCAACCTATTAACCTAACCTGTCACTCATGTGCTAGTGACCGGCCCCTAAATAATCCTTTCCCGCAAGCGTTCGAAGGAAGATTCCGTCCCCTTTTTCCTATAAAAAGGGTGCGCTAGCACCAAACCAGCACAACATAGCCGCTACCCCAAACCGAGCCACAATGCCTGGACCTATAGTGCACAACGAAACCACAGCAACCAACCTTGGAGGTTTTGTGACCATCCTCGCAAACCTCACCCGTCGTGCCTACGCGTTAGAGGAGCCACCAGAATATGTTGTGTATCAAGGACCCATGAGCGGTGAAGACCGCCAATTCTGGGCCACATTTACGGTAGGAATCTAGCACCTGAGCGCCCCTACCGGTTCACCGGAAGAACAACTTCCTTTGAGCCACAAGCCATCCAGCTAGCCGCTCGAGAGGCTATAGTTCATCTCAGGCACTTGTCGCCCAGAGTTAACTCTCGCTTGTTCCACTACTACCCCAGACGTGAAGGGTATGGTAGACCACCCCAAGTTGCCAATGGAGATCACGAGACGGACCCCGCATTGTTGCACCTAGTGCGCTATGTAGGTGCACTAGAGGCACTGTTCGACCGGATCACTATTGATCTAATCGCAGCTCGTGGAGAGCTGGTTCGTCGAGCCCCGGCGAGAGTAGAAAACGAGCCCAACACCGACAACCCAGTCGTGCTGTTTGGACAACTGATCGAGACCCCGAGATCTGCCCCAGCCATCGGCCAAGGTGCTGCGATAACCCCAGAAGTGCTTCGTCGCATTTTGGGAGCACACTCCAACGGGGTTGTGGCAAACAATCCCCGCGATGGTCATCATCACTACCCCGACCCTGTAGTTCCTCCGCCATCTCCGACTAATCCCGGCAGAGAGACACGTGGAGAAGCCTCGACATCCACCAGGCACGCCCGTTTAGACATAAACGAAGTAGACTAAGCCGTATGAGTAGCACCAAGTTTCAATGTATCTTCGCTTTGTAATCACGCGACCGTGTATATTAACGCAGCCTGTCTTTGTGCCTCTGTTTTAATAATAGCCTTGCATATTTGGTCAGCGCATAGCTGCATATTTTTCCAGGCACAACTACCCAAAACCAACCCGACGACAACCACAGTAACGCGTCTTTTTATGAGATATGTGTATCTCTGACACAGACCCGACCTTTGGAGCTAAGCTGGCAAATTTTTACCTTTCACCACGGTAAAACGACCCGGCTCCATTGCAATATAAAGGCCACCTTGTGACCTTACCCAGCAACCCTCACTTTGTGCACAATGCTCACGCTTTTTCCTGTCATGCCGAACCCCAGCATTCATCTGAGAACCCCAGATGCAACCCCAGGTAGCTTTGTCAAAATATTGTGGGATTTTACCCGCAGTACCATGGGTTCTACCCAGCCACCCCAGTACGAGCTGTTCAAATCGAGGATCACCCCATCCACCTCGGAATATTGGGCAGCAGTACACATACCTCCTATAGACCCCAACCAAGATCCAACGGACGTTTCCTTCGTGGGGAAATCTATGCCAACCCCACACTTGGCCATAGAGGCTGCTGCGAAAGAAGCGATTGCTCGTCTTCGATCCGCGGTACCCTATGCCCGCGAACGAGGATATTATTACTTTCTGAGCCGTGCAGCACCCGGAGAAGTAACATCTTTTCCCGGTGGACGTATTGAGAGAGACCCAGTTCTGGCCAACCTTATCTAGTACATAATTGCTCAAGAGCATTTAAACCAGCGAGTGATGGATTATCTCCAGAGCCTCGCAGATTTAAATCCTCAGATTGCCATCGGCAGACCACTAAGACCCGACCCGGAGAGACGCATACATCGATTGGTCAATCCACTGCCTCCAATTAAAGAAGAATGTATCCCTTTACCAGAGACATTTTATCAGGAACCCGCCCAGTTACCATTTTCATTTTAGACGTCACTACTGTATTTGTTCTTTGCAGCATTTATTTATGTGTGTGACTTATGCCTAATACCCTGAGTTTGTACGACGAGTCAATTATTTGGCTTCTGCTAATGTGTGTAGTTTTTGTTGTGATTTATGCTCATTTAAATTAACTGTTTTTCCCTCGCAAAACCCTGGAGTGAGATTTTCTTTTCCCTGAGTTGCTACATCTACACTTTCTCACGACGTGGATTATTTAATTTCACTCAGCACCACGAGCAGACTCACAACCATAATCATTCGGACACATACACTGTTTGCAAAACTTTGCAACGGTGTTGCATCCAGCTAATCACCCCCCTAACAACAGTTAGCACCCGACACACTCCATCTACTCCTCATGATCACCACCACCGCGGAGAGCCAACACCCGAGCCGCAGCGTCGCGATACTCGTCGAAGATTATCGCGCACAGGAGCACAGAGAGCCCCAGCAGCGTCGCCAGCCCTCCGCATATCAGGATCACAAACCAGTCCGGCATCGCCTCCGCCATTAGAGCCTCGACCGAGCTTCTGTAAGCAGTAGCGGAGAAAGAAGGAGGAGGAGAAGTGAGGCCAGGTGTGAGGAAGAAGAGAGAGGCACCCCGGCCGTTTTTATAGCTCGAGCTTGGTGTACGGTGGGCGAAGTCCACCAACGCCGCTCGTCGCCGATCGCCGGTGTTCGGAGTCGAATCCGCGAGCAGTGCCGATAGCGCGCTGGCCCGCGAGGTGAGTGCACGCTGCACCGGCAGCTAGCACGCCGCGCACTACCACGGTATGGCCTAGAAGCCCTACACACCAGGCGTCGCCGGTGGAGAAAGCGCGCGGGAGAGAGGAAGAAGAAAGGGCCAGAGGGAGAAGGAGAGGAGACTGACAGTGGACCCCGGGTCCACCTGTCGGCCAGAGAGAGCACTATGCTCTCGGGTACGACCAGCGTATATCTAAATTTAGGAGTTATCCTAAATTTATATCCAGCGTAGAAATCACCCGTTTTTGTCCCGAACCATAGACTTTTCCGCGCAGCCCTAGTTTTTCACACTGTGGTTTTTCACCACTTATTGCCCTCTCACTGTAGCTACATCTTTATTGCGTAAATTATTTTCTTAACACCGCTTTTAGCAAATCTCGAGGGCGAGATTTTTTTAAGGGGGTTAGTATTGTGACACCCCAAAATTTTGGCCTTGTTTTAATGGAATAAAATTTTGCCAGGATTTTAAAACTTTGTATTTTTTTGAGCTCCATTTTGATTTTTTTTAAATCATTTCCTTCCCTGTTATTATGAGCTTTTCCCAGAGAGAAAACTTTTCAAAAATGTTGTTGGACTTGTTTAACCTCTCAAGAAAAACTTTTCCTTATCCAGTATAACTAATTAAATAATTAGGTTGCTTGATCTTTATTTTCTTGAAAAGGGTTTTCTAGGTTAAATGGCCATATTTGAACTACAACCATTTGATAAATTCACTTAAAATTCCCACAAAAATTTGGAGATGTCATGTGATGTTTTTAAATCACTTTTATGCAAAAATATAATTCATACATGAAATATTTTGAGCTCCACAGCAAATTTTGTTCTCTGGTCCAGTGAGCAATTTTACACTGCAACCTATTTAAATATTTCTTTAAAACTTCTACCAAAATTAAGGGAGGTCAGTAGGAGCCTATTATTCCACTTTGTGCAAAAACCTATTTATGTCCTTTGAAAAATTTGAGTGAATCAACCTCATTTTCATTCTGGACCAACTTGATGGTTTGTATAGCAACCATGTTTTTACTTGCTGTTTAACCTTTGAGTATTTCTTCTACTTGTAGTCCCCCATGTTAAACCCTTAAGTCCAGGAGCATGCACCTTTTGGATCATTTTTGGTGCATGAAATAATGTCATTTATTCCCTGTCCAGAATTGAAATTCTGCTAAAGTTACACTAGCAAGTTTCTGCTTTTGGCCAAATAACCTCACCACTCTCTCTTTCATCCACAGAGACACTGATCTGGAGATTTTGGCCACTCCAAGAAATGCCTAAGTGCCCTTGGCATTTTGTCAAACACCTTTCGGGCATGATCAGTTTTGACATGAGTCCTTGTTTGCACTATGGACTTAATCCCCTGGCCAGACCAGCATGTCCAATGGTTTTGCCTTAAACTATAACCCCACCCTGCTAACTTTCTTGTGGTTTGGAGCCCCTAACATGCCATAGCATTTTGTCGAGCACGTCCCGTGCATGCACTGGGCGCGCCCAGAGCGCGTAAATTGCAGCCACGCGGCCGAGTCAACACGCTGGCCCCCTGGCTTTGGCCCACACGCCAGCATCACGCCACGCGCGCCCCTTCTCTCAGCTACGCGCCAAGCCGCCCCTCGCCGCGCCCGGCAGGCCAAGCACTAGCCGCCGCCGCCGCCCGACAGCCCTGCGCCGTGCAGCGCCGCCCAAGCCACCCCGACTCGCCACCTGCCCCTGGAACAGCGCGTGCTCATCCGCAGCCATGTCCCCTAGCGCTCGTCGCCGCCATGATGCCCTGCTGCTATAGAACGTCGGTTCGCCGGAGAGCTTATCCACGGCCGCCGCGGAACCGACCTCGTCGCGCTATAAATGGACACCCCGAGCCCCTCTGAGCACGCACGCGACCTCAGACCACCCCTATGGCACTCCCCTAGCTCGCATTCGACCCGGGGAGGCCTCCTTCCTCATCTCCGGCAACTCCTGCCGCCGCCACCGCCCCGGCCAATCCGGCACCTCCAGTATCTCCCACTCTCCGTTCTCTCCACCAAGAACCTCCTCATCCTCCCGTGAGCCTTTTCCCCTACTTGATTTTGATCGGGAGCCAACGCCGCCACAAAGTCACTTCACCACCGAAGCCTTCTTCCGCCGCGGAGCTCGCCGCCGGCAGCTCACCCCATCCCCGCCGACCCAACGACTACCGGGAGGACCGCCCCAACTTTGTGGATCCATCCCCACCCTCGGGGGCCCGCGAGGAGCAGCCAAACGCCGGCGACGATCGCCGGAGCCCCGCTCCGCTCGGGCAAAGGAGGGAGACGACGCGCGACGACTGGTCAAACCTGACCAGTGGGCCAGGCAGGCCCACTGTCAGTGACACCCCGCGCCGTCCACATGGTTAAGTGGAGGCGTAAAGCCTCAAGTACGCCTCCTCTGTACCGAAAGCGTAATCTCGTCTGAAACGTTTGCTTTTCTGTTTTAATTTAAATAACAGATTTTGACCACATCTTTGACTGGCTATAACTTTTTAAATATAACTCCAAATGAGTTGATTCTTTTTCCTACCTTCCTTAAATTTGGTCCAGTTTATTTTAAGATTTATTTGAAAAAATTTCAAACAACTTTTTGGTTCTGTTTTTGAAATATGTGTTAATTCAAATATATTTTTAAATAGGATTTTGGGAGAGAGAAGAAGCTTTCAAAAGTTTTGGAGAGCATCTCACCCCTCCACAACATTGAAGGCAAGCATTCTGAATCCCGGCATAATATTTTTGGTGTGATCATTGATACATTTATAACACCACCGCATTTCGAAGGACTTGTTATTTCATGTGATATGATCATATGCGTGGGTACATGTTGTTGATTTCCATGCTGTTGGAAATGGACACACTTGTGATGATAATCACCCTCATATGCCTTGCATGCATATCGGCAGGAACCCGGGGAAACCTCTGCCTTGGGTAGGCATGAGTTTGTCGCCGGTCTCCGTCGGGACGGTTATGTCTGGTATGGCATGGTAAGGTGATATGAGATGGTGACTCTGTTGGATGAAATATATTCGTCATGCTAATCATGCAGGGAATACTTGAACCTCCTGAGTCGACCATAGATCGAGTCTTGTTCCAGTAACCCCCATACTTGTTTCGTACTACCACTCGTCTCTACAGCAAGTAGATTACGGTTCAGTAAGTTGTCAACCTCTTTCCAGCACACATCGTACAGAGATGCCATGGTGGAAGATACCGGTTGTAGCTGGTAGGCAGGCCACCTGGTCCGGGGGCATGGGTGTTTCCGGTTGGGACCGAGAGGGGAGGCCACCCCTTAGAGCGCGCGATATAAATTTGATCCCATGCTACGCGAGGTTGTAGCCTCCCCACTTAGAGTTTGCTTAACAGGTGTCGTGGGTGATTCCAGACACGTGTGAGATAAGCTGGTGTGTGCAAGTTAGGTGTGTTTTCAACAAAAAGACCGTAGACGGAATTAGTCCTGCTGGACTAGAGAAATCCGTTACTCGTGGGTAAAGAGTACACCCTCTGCAGAGAATAAACCTATTCGAATAGCCGTGTCCATGGTTAAGGATTACAGTCTGGGATGGGTCAGGTGTCGGTCTTAGTGTCGGTCTTCGGAGGTGAAACTGTTAACCAGAAAATGGAATTACTACTCGTGACTTGTGATATCTATGATGATTATTATTATTGTTGACTAACCCATGATATTATTGTTATTATCGAGTATCTCTGGGATGGTTCTACCTCCAGGGATATTCATTATGATTGTTTCTTTTAAAGCCCTTTATGTGGCGTCGCTCAGACGCCCGACTGTGGCATTTCTTTTAAAGCCCTTTATGTGGCGTCGCTCAGACGCCCGACTGTGGCATTTCTTTTATAGCCCTTTATGTGGCGTCGCTCAGACGCCCGACCGTGGCATTTCTTTTAAAGCCCTTTATGTGGTGTCGCTTAGACGCCCGACTGTGGCACTTCCTTTAAAGCCCTTTATGTGGCGTCGCTCAGACGCCCGACTGTGGCATTTCTTTTAAAGCCCTTTCTGTGGTGTC
>NC_057801.1:324635830-324815959 GCF_018294505.1 Triticum aestivum | reverse complement strand
CCGACTGTGGCACTTCTTTTAAAGCCCTCTAGGTGGTGTCGCTCAGACGCCCGACTGTGGCATTCCTTTTAAAGCCCTTTATGTGGTGTCTCTAAGACGCCCGACTGTGGCATTGCTTGTTATTTGTTTCATAAATTTTTTTATACTACCATGTTATTGCATTATTATAAATAACTTGCTTGCATGCATCAGAGTTTCATTTATCTATTGTGACTAACGTCATGAGCATAAAATATTTTTAGCACATCATTGTTATATTATACCTATATTCATAATGTTTGCGAGTACATTCAAAGTACTCACTGCCTTGTCCCTGGCTATTGTCTTGGCCAGATTATCTTGCACGGAGATGAGCGACGCGATGCCAGCCTCGGAACCCACTCAATGGAGATAGCAGTCTCGCGAAGATAGGAATTAACCTGGTCAGCTGTTCCCGTGGGAAATGGAGTCCCATAGACACTGATGTTTCACAACCCGCTTCCGCCATCAACCACTAGAAACCATTTGTTGTACTCACAGGCCATAATGGTCTTGTACTACATATTTTTGTATTTTTCTTGGAATTTCTGTAACAAGTTGGAACCTCATCAGCTAACAGTAATCCTGGGGCTGATGAGCACGACGGTCTTTTCTGGAAATTTATTACCCGGAAAACCCGGTCGTGACAGGTCCAGATCATGGAAATCTAGGCCGTAGTAGAACATGAGCCCCCGGACAAAGGGATGAAGTGGGAAGCCCAGTCCACGGAGGAAATGGGGAAGAAATACTACCCTATCATGGGGCCTGGGGGTGGGGATGAGCTCTCCCTCGTCGGGGAGCCGGTGCATGATGTCACTGGACAAATATCCGGCGTCGTGCAGCTTCTAGATCTGCCCTCCGTGACGGAGGAGGCCATCCACTTGCCTCCCGCTCCGGACATAGTTGGAGAAGGTTGAGGTGAGAAGTGCGGACTTGGGCGCTGGAGCTCGAGTTCGCAGAGATGGATAAGCCAAGGAGGAAGAAGGCGCAGGTAAAAGGGTTGGATCTTTATCCCCTTATATGGGCGGACAAGAACATGTGTCCCCACCGGCCTGGTAAAACTCGCTTATCTCCCAAGCATCACAATCAATGGAGCGGTTGGGATACCCACGTCCTTATTGATGGGAATCCTGGAATAAGGGGAACACGATCTCTGCTTCGACAAGACGTGCCAAGGAAACCGCCTCGCTAAACGCACAGAGGTGGAACAATAAAAACAATTTGAGTAAAGTCTTGGTAATGGCATGACATCATGCCACAAAATACGTCAGCAGATTGACCTTGTGTAATATTATTCTCTCTACGGTGGTATGTGGAATTTATTTTTGCAGAGCCGGACACTATCCTGGTGTTCACAATCTTCTATAAATTATTCGGAGGAAGAACCCGCCTTGCGATGCCGAAGACAACATGCGTGCCGGACTCGTCGTCATTGAAGCCTGGTTCAGGGGCTACTGAGGGAGTTCCGGACTAGGGGGTGTCCGGATAGCCGAACTATCATCATCGGCCGGACTCTAGGACTATGAAGATAGAAGATTGAAAACTTCGTCCCGTGTCCGGATGGGACTTCCCTTGGCGTGGAAGGCAAGCTTGGCGGTACGGATATGTAGATTTCCTACCATTGTAACCGACTCTATGTAACCCTAGCCCTCTCTGGTGTCTATATAAACCGGATGGCTTTAGTCCATAGGACGAACAACAATCATACCATAGGCTAGCTTCTAGGGTTTAGCCTCCTTGATCTAGTGGTAGATCCACTCTTGTAACACACATCATCAATATTAATCAAGCAGGACGTAGGGTTTTACCTCCATCAAGAGGGCCCGAACCTGGGTAAAACATTGTGTCCCTTGTCTCCTGTTACCATCCGCCTAGACGCACAGTTCGGGACCCCCTACCCGAGATCCGCCGGTTTTGACACCGACACCCACCCTCAGAACCCCGCGGGGAACCGCCGTTCGTCGATGGTGATCGCCGAAGTCCCGCCTCCGCTCGGGCAGAGGAGAAAGGAGGGAGAGGCGACTGGTCAAACCTGACCAGTGGGCCCCATGGACCCACTGTGAGTGACCCACGAGCCGGTCCACGCTAGCGTAAGTGGAGGCGTAAACCCAGAGTACGTCTTCGACGTGTTTTTTATTTTCGAGAAGTTTTTTCTTTTTCTTTTTTATTTAAAAACAGAAATTTGACTAAACTTTGACTAGCTATAACTTTTTAAATATAACTCCAATTGAAAAACTTTTTAAAGAAACTAGGATCTGGAACCGACCTCGCATGCTATAAATGGAGGCCCTCGAGCTCATCCAAACCCCTAGGCAGCCTCAGGCCATCCCTCTGGAGCGCCCTAGCCGGCAATGTATAGGGAGAGGCCGTCTTCCCCATCTCTGGTCAGTTCGGCCGCCGCCATGTTCCAGTCCCACTCGTCGCAACCAGGCCCTCCCCCGTCCATCCAGCACCACCACCCAACTCCTCTTGGTCTTGCGGAGCCGCCCAAACCCTCAGCTTCGACGGAGAGCTACCATAGCCCGAACCCCCAAATCATCCCGAGGCCACCTCGCCGCGGAGCTCGCCGCCGGTGACTCCCTCCACCCCTGCCAACCTAGCAACCACCGGGAGGACCTCCCTGGACTGGCGGATCCATCCCCGCCCTCAGAACCCCGCGGGGAACCGCCGTTCGTCGACGGTGATCGCCGGAGTCCCGCCTCCGCTCGTGCAGAGGAGAAAGGAGGGAGAGGCAACTGGTCAAACCTGACCAGTGGGCCCCATGGACCCACTGTCAGTGACCCACGAGGCGGTCCACGTTGGCGTAAGTGGAGGCATAAACCTAGAGTACGTCTTCGACGTGTTTTTTATTTTCGAAAAGTTTTTCTTGTACTTTTTTATTCAAAAACAGAAATTTGACTAAACTTTGACTGGCTATACCTTTTTAAATATAACTCCAAATGAGTTGATTCTTTTTCCTGCCTCTCTCAAATTACACCTAGTTTATTTTCAGATTTATTTCAAAAATAATTAGGAAAATTTTTTGTACTGTTTTTAAAGTTAGTGTTGATTTGAATATTTTTCAAAATAGGATTGTTGGAGAGAGAAGGCAACTTTCAAAAGTTTGGAATGCACCCTGCCTCTACACAACTTGAAGGCAAGCATTCTAAACCCTGGCAAAATATTGTCGTGTGTTGTTTGATATGGTTATGACACCCCTTGTCTTGGAGTTTTCGTTATTTTATGTGATGATACGAACATACTCATAAGTGCATATTGATGATTCTGTGCTATTGGAATTTGATACGTTGTGATAGCAATCACCCTCGTATGCCTTTCATGCCTATCGAAAGAAATCCGGGAAAGCCTCTATCTTGGGTAGACACGAGCTTGTCTCCGGTCTTCGTCGAGACGGTTGTGTCCGGTATGGCATAGTAAGGTATGATGAGTGATGATTCTGTCTGTTGGTTGAAATATATTTGTTATGCTAATCGTGCAGGGAATACTTGAACCCTCCTGCGTCGACCGTAGATCGAGTCTTGTTCCAGTAACCCCCATACTTGTTTCAGACTACCACTTGTCCCTGCCATCGGTAGGGTAGGGTTCAGTAAGTTGTCAACCCCTTTCTAGCACACACCGTACCGAGAGGCCATGGTGGAAGATACTGACTACATCCGGTAGGCATGCCACCTGGTCCGGGGGCATGGGTGTTTCTGGTTGTAGCTGAGGGGTAGCTCCCCTTGTTTGCGCCTCTATAAATTTTGTGATCCCATGTTACTCAAGGTTGTAGCCTCCCCACTTAGAGTTTTGATTAACGAGTGTCATGGGTGATTCCAGACACCGATAAGTCAGGCTGGTGTGTGCGGTTAGGTGTGTTTTCAATTAAAAGACCGTAGACGGAATTAGTCCTGATGGACTAAAGGAATCCGTTACCCGTGGGTAAAGAGTACACCCTCCGCAGAGATTATATCTATTCGAATAGCCATGTCCATGGTTAAGGACTACAGTCTGGGTTGGGTCAAGTGTCGGTCTTAGTGTCGGTCTTCAGAGGAAAAACTACTAAAAATAGAACATGGATCATGGCTTGTGACTCATGATGATTATGGTTATTATTATTATGCACTAACACTTTATATTATTTGAATTATTGAGTATCCCTGGGACGGTTCTACCTCCTGAATATTCATTGTGATTATTCTCTTATAAGCCCTTTATGTGGTGTCGCACAGATGCCCGACTGTGGCATGTTGTTATTGATTTACTTTATAAGCCCTTTATGTGGTGTCTCACAGACGCCCGACTGTGGCATGGTTGTTATTGATTTACTTTATAAGCCCATTATGTGGTGTCGCACAGAAGCTCGACTATGGCATGTTTGTTATTGATTTACTTTATAAGCCCTTTATGTGGTGTCGCACAGACGCCTGACTGTGGCATGCCTTATATCATTATTCTTTCGAGGCGTCGCTTCTGACACCCGATCGGTGCATTTTATTTCAACTCCATTATTGCATATTCACGTTATATATAAATAACCTGCGTGCATGCATCAAGGATTTTATTTTGTGACTGACGTTGTGATCATAGAATATTCTAGAGCATGATAATCATTTGTGTATTATACCTGTGTTCATAATGTTTGGGAGTACATTCAAAAGTACTCACTGGCTTGTTCCTGGCTATTGTCTTGGCCAGATTTCTTGCTTGGAGAGGAGCATTGCGATGACAGCCCCGGAACCTACTCACTGGTGATAGCAGTCTCGCGAAGATAGGAGTTAACCAGGTCAGTTGTTCCTATGGGAAATGGAGTCCAACAGACACTGATGAACCACAAACCGCTTCCGCCATCAACCACTAGAAACCTTGTGTTGTACTCATAGGCCAGAATGGTCTTGTACTGCATATTATGTACTTTTCTTGGAATTTTTGTATCAAGTTTGTGCCTCATCAACTAACAGTAGTCCTGGGGCTGGTGAGCACAAGGGCCTTTTTCTGGGAAATTAATATCCCGAAAATCCGGTCCTGTCAAACTTGGTATCAGAGCCAGGCTGACCATTGGCTAATCCTATCTTAGCCAGGTCGATAAACCTAGGTTAACTAACCCACCAGACCTTAACCTAACCCCAGCCAAGCTTCTCGTGTAAGATAGCCACACAGTGACCCCGACACCTTTTTGGCAGTCGGTGCCCAACCTATCAGCCGAGCCTGTCGATCACGCGCCAGTGACCGACACCTAAATTGTCTTATTCCCAAGCGTGCGAAGGAAGACTCCGCGCCCTTTTTCTATAAAAAGGGAACGCTAGCCGCAACCCAGCACACCACAGGCTCTTCCTCAAACCGAGCTATAATGCATGGCCCCGTCGTGCACAATGAAACCACAGCAACCAACCTTGGAGGTTTTGTGACCGTGCTAGCAAACCTCACCCGCCGTGCCTTTGCATTAGAAGAACCCCCAAAATAGGTTGTGTACCAAGGACCCATGAGCGGTGAGAGCCGTCAATTCTGGGCCACTGTGCACCTCTATGGTAGGGTCTATCGCCAGAACGCCCCTATAGGTTCACCGGAAGGACAACTTCCTTTGAGCCACAAGCCATCCAACTAGCTGCTCGTGAGGCTATAGTTCAACTCCGGCACTTGTCGCCCAGAGTTAACTGTCGCTCATTCCACTACTACCCCAACCGTGACGGGTATGGTAGGCCACCCAAAGTTGCCAACGGAGATCACGAGACGGATTGTGCTTTGTTGCATCTAATGCTCTATGTAGGTGCACTAGAGGAACTATTTGATCAAATCACCCTTGATCTGATTGCAGCTCGTGGAGAACTGGTTCGCCGAGCCCCGGCGATAGGAGAAGATGAGCCCGACACCGACAACCCAGTCGTGCTGTTCGGACACC
The DNA here is from genome assembly GCF_018294505.1 of Triticum aestivum. Classification (NCBI taxonomy): domain Eukaryota; kingdom Viridiplantae; phylum Streptophyta; class Magnoliopsida; order Poales; family Poaceae; genus Triticum; species Triticum aestivum. The sequence continues at coordinate 324,810,066 of NC_057801.1, read as the reverse complement.
CGATCGAGTCCTTGAGGTCTACCCCAGCCATCGACCAAAATACTTTGGTGTCCCCAGAAGTGCTTCGTCGCCTTTTGGGAACACGCTCCAACGGGATTGTGGCCAGCAATCCCCGGGATGGTCATCATCGCTACCCCGACCCTGCAGCCCCTCAACCCCCTCTAGCTAATCCCAACGGTGAAACACGTGGAGAAGCCTGAACGTCCACAAGGCATTCCTGCTTAGATATAAACGAGGTATACTAAGTCACTCGAGTAGTACCGAGTCTCAGTATGTCCACGGCTTTTACCACCAGGTATGGGCTCTATGAGTATACTGTTATGTCATTTGGTCTGACTAACGCACCTGCATATTTCATGAACATGATGAACAAGGTGTTTATTGTAACACCCCAAAAATTTAACCATGAATTGTTTATTAAAATTTGCCAGGAGATTAAAATTTTTACTTTCTAGATTTTCTTTTGATTTCAGAACCTCTCTTGTCTTTAATATTGTGGAGTTTTTACCCCAAGTAAAAACAATCCAAAATTATTATTGGACTTGTATACCCTCTGTTGAAACATTTCTATATCAGTAGAATTATTTATACAAGTATTTTCCCTGAGCTATATTTCTCTTGAAAATAATTTTTCATAAGTTTTAGGGCCTCTTTTGCACTGCAACCATTTGATAAATGCATTTAAAATTTTCACCAAAATTTGGGGATGACATATGATGTCCCTAAATGACTTTTATGACAAAATATCTTTTATTTATTGGAGATTTTAAGCTCTAACCCTAGTTTTCAAAACTGGTCCAGTTGGTAAAATTGCACTACGACCTATTTAAATATTTCTTTAAAACTTCCACCAAAATTAGGGGAGGTAATTAGGAGTATATAATTCAATTTTGTGCAAAAACCCACTGGTGTTCTTTGGAAAATTTTGAGAAAAACATCCTCTTTTGCTCTTTGGACCAGATTGGGCTTTTCTACTGCAACTCCATTTTGTGTTGCTCTGTTGCCCATGATTCTTTTTCCTGCTTATAGTCCTCCCTACCAAACCCTTAAAACCACGAGAATGGACCCATTGGAGTACTTTCTGTTCATGAAATAATAACCTTTAGTTTCTGCCCAAAATTGGTTTCTCAAATATTTGCTCTATCAAGTTTCTGGTTTTGTCCAACTAACCTTGCCACCCTCTTTATCATGTAAAGAGACTAGGATCTGGAGATTTTTGCCACCCCAAGAACTGCCTAGATGCCTCTAGCATTCTGTCGAACACTTTGTGTGCATAGCCATATTTGGCATGATTTTTAGTTGGCTTTCTAGACATGATCTTCTGACCTAACTAACTTGTCCACTAAGCTCCTAGCCAATCCTAACCTAGGCCTGTTAACTACCAGCATCATCCGAGCTCTCTAAGACGCACGGGCATTTCGTCGAGCACCCAGCATGCGTGCGCTGGGCACGCCCAGAGCGCGCGTTTTGCACGTGCGTGTACACGGGTCGCCGCGTCTGGCCCGTGGCCTTTGCTCACCTGCAGAGCCACGCCCGTCCTCATCCACTCACCAGCACCCTCCAGGCCACCCCTGGAGCCCCACAGCACCGCCTTCAGGTCGGCCACGACGGCCAGCGGCTGGCGACAGTGGGTTCCTGCCATGGACGGCGCCGCCCAAGCCATACGCGTGCGCCAGCTGCCCTCTGGAGCAGCCCGAGCTTATCCTAGAACACGTCCGCTAGCGCCCGTCGCCGCCACATCGCCCTGCAACTACAGAATGGCGGTTCACCGTCGACCCTATCTAGCCGCCATCGGAACCAACCTCACTTGCTATAAATGGAGCCCCCCGAGCTCATCCAAACCCCCTGGCAGCCTCAGGCCATCCATCTGGAGCGCCCCTAGCCGACAATCGACGGGGAGAGGCCGTCTTCCCCATCTCCAGTCAGTTCGGCCGCCGCCACGTTCCAGTCTCGTTCGTCACAACCAGGCCCTCCCCCGTCCATCCAGCACCACCACCTGCTCCTCTTGGTCTTGTGGAGCCGCTCAAACCCTCAGCTTCGATGGAGAGCCACAATAGCCCGAAGCCCCAAATCATCCCGAGGCCACCTCCGCCACGGAGCTCGCCGCCGGTGACTCCCTCCACCCCCGCCAACCTAGCAACCACCGGGAGGACCGCCCTGGACTGGCGGATCCATCCCCACCCTCAGAACCCCACGGGGAACCGCCGCTCGTCGACACCGATCGCCGGAGTCCCGCTTCCGCTCTGGCAGAGGAGAAAGGAGGGAGAGGCGACTGGTCAAACCTGACCAGTGGGCCCTGTGGACCCACTGTCAGTGACCCACGAGCCAGTCCACGTTGGCGTAAGTGGAGGCGTAAACCCAGAGTACGTCTTAGACGTGCTTTTTATTTTTGAAACGTTTTTCTTTTTCTTTTTTATTTAAAAACAGAAATTTGACAAACTTTGACTGGCTATAACTTTTTAAATATAACTCCAAATGAGTTGGTTCTTTTTCCTACCTCTCTCAAATTACACCTAGTTTATTTTAAGATTTATTTCAAAAATAATTAGGAAAATTTTTGTACTGTTTTTAAAGTTTGTGTTGATTTGAATATTTTTCAAAATAGGATTGTTGGAGAGAGAAGGCAACTTTCAAAAGTTTGGAATGCACCCTGCCTCTCCACAACTTGAAGGCAAGCATTCTAAACCCTGGCATAATATTGTCGTGTGTTGTTTGATACGGTTATGACACCCCTTGTCTCGGAGTTTTCTTTATTTTATGTGATGATATGAACATACTCATAAGTGCATATTGATGATTCCGTGCTATTGGAATTTGATACGTTGTGATAGCAATCACCCTTGTATGCCTTTCATGCCTATCGGAAGAAATCCGGGAAAGCCTCAGTCTTGGGTAGACACGAGCTTGTCTCCGGTCTTCGTCGAGACGGTTGTGTCCAGTATGGCATAGTAAGGTATGATGAGTGGTGATTCTATCTGTTGGTTGAAATATATTTGTTATGCTAATCATGCATGGAATACTTGAACCCTCCTGAGTCGACCGTAGATCGAGTCTTGTTCCAGTAACCCCCATACTTTTTTCAGACTACCACTTGTCCCTGCCATCGGTAGGCTACGGTTCAGTAAGTTGTCAACCCCTTTCTAGCACACACCGTACAGAGAGGCCATGGTGGAAGATACAGGCTGCATCCGGTAGGCATGCCACCTGGTCCGCGGGCATGGGTGTTTCCGGTTGTAGCTGAGGGTAGCTCCCCTAGTTTGCGCGCGATATAAATTTTGTGATCCCATGCTACTCGAGGTTGTAGCCTCCCCACTTAGAGTTTTGATTAACGAGTGTCGTGGGTGATTCCGGACACCGATAAGTCAGGCTGGTGTGTGCGGTTAGGTGTGTTTTCAATTAAAAGACCGTAGACGGAATTAGTCCTGATGGACTAAAGGAATCCGTTACCCATGGGTAAAGAGTACACCCTCCACAAAGATTATATCTATTCGAATAGCCGTGTCCATGGTTAAGGACTACAGTCTGGGTTGGGTCAAGTGTCGGTCTTAGTGTCGATCTTCGGAGGAAAAACTGCTAAAAACAGAACATAGATCATGGCTTGTGTCCATTGTTAAGGACTACAGTCTGGGTTGGGTCAAGTGTCGGTCTTAGTGTCGATCTTCGGAGGAAAAACTGCTAAAAATAGAACATAGATCATGGCTTGTGACTCATGATGATTATGGTTATTATTATTATGCACTAACTCTTTTTATTATTTGAATTATTGAGTATCCCTGGTACGGTTCTACCTCCTGAATATTCACTATTATTATTCTCTTATAAGCCCTTTATGTGGTGTTGCACAGACGCCTGACTGTGGCATGTTGTTATTGATTTACTTTATATGCCCTTTATGTGGTGTCTCACAGACGCCCGACTATGGCATGGTTGTTATTGATTTACTTTATAAGCCCATTATGTGGTGTCGCACAGATGCCCGACTATGGCATGTTTGTTATTGATTTACTTTATAAGCCCTTTATGTGGTGTCGCACAGACGCCCGACTGTGGCATGCCTTATATCATTATCCTTTCGAGGCGTCGCTTCAGACACCCGATCCGTGCATTTTATTTCTACTCCATTATTGCATATTCATGTTGTATATAAATAACCTACGTGCATGGATCAAGGACTTTATTTTGTGACTGACGTTGTGATCATAGAATATTCTAGAGCATGATTATCATTTGTGTATTATACCTGTGTTCATAATGTTTGCGAGTACATTCAAAACTACTCACTGGCTTGTCCCTGGCTATTGTCTTGGCCAGATTTCTTGCTTGGAGAGGAGCGTTGTGATGACAGCCCCGGAACCTACGCACTGGTGATAGCAGTCTCGCGGAGATAGGAGTTAACCAGGTCAGCTGTTCCTGTGGGAAATGGAGTCCCACATACACTGATGAACCACAAACCGCTTCCGCCATAAACCACTAGAAACCTTGTGTTGTACTCATAGGCCAAAATGGTCTTATACTGCATAATATGTACTTTGCTTGGAATTTCTGTATCAAGTTTGTGCCTCATCAGCTAACAGTAGTCCTGGGGCTGGTGAGCACAAGGGCCTTTTTCTGGGAAATTAATATCCCGAAAATCCGATCCTGGCAAACTTGGTATCAGAGCTAGGCTGGCCATTGGCTAATCCTATCTTAGCCAGGTCGATAAACCTAGGTTAACCAACCCACCAGACCTTAACCTAACCCCAGCCAAGCTTCTCGTGTAAGATAGCCACACAGTGACCCCGACACCTTTTTGGCAGTCGGTGCCCAACCTATCAGCCTAGCCTGTCGATCACGCGCTAGTGACCGACACCTAAATTGTCTCATTCGCAAGCATGCGAAGGAAGACTCTGCCCCCTTTTTCTATAAAAAGGGCACGCTAGTCGCCACCTAGCACATCACAGCCTCTTCCTCAAACCGAGCTATAATGCATGGCCCCGTCGTGCACAATGAAACCACAACAACCAATCTTGGAGGTTTTGTGACCGTGCTAGCAAACCTCACCCGCCGTGCCTTTGCATTAGAAGAACCCCCAAAATATGTTGTGTACCAAGGACCCATGAGCGGTGAGAGCCATCAATGGCCCACTGTGCACGTCGATGGTAGGGGTCTATCACCAGAACGCCCCTACAGGTTCACTGGAAGGACAACTTCCTTTGAGCCACAAGCCATCCAATTAGCTGCTCATGAGGCTATAGTTCAACTTTGGCACTTGTCGCCCAGAGTAAACTGTCACTCGTTCCACTACTACCCCAGCTGTGACGGGTATGGTAGGCCACCCCAGGTTGCCAACGGAGATCACGGGACGGATCGTGCTTTGTTGCATCTAATGCGCTATGTAGGTGCACTAGACGAACTATTCGATCAAATCACCCTTGATCTGATCGCAGCTTGTGGAGAACTGGTTCGCCGAGCCCCGGCTAGAGGAGAAGATGAGCCCGACGCCGACAACCCAGTCGTGCTGTTCGGACACCCGATCGAGTCCTTGAGGTCTGCCCCAGCCATCAACCAAAATACTTTGGTGTCCCCAGAAGTGCTTCGTCGCCTTTTGGGAACACGCTCCAGCGGGATTGTGGCCAGCAATCCCCGGGATGGTCATCATCGCTACCCCGACCCTGCAGCCCCTCAAAGCCCTCTAGCTAATCCCAACGGTGAAACCCGTGGAGAAGCCTCAACGTCCACAAGGCATGCCCGCTTAGATATAAACTAGGTAAACTAAGTCACTCGAGTAGTACCGAGTCTCAGTATGTCCACGCCCTGTAATTGTGTAATCTTGCATCGCCATAAATAATTGCTTCCTGCTTGTATGCCTCTGTTTTGAATAGTAGCCTTGCATAAATGTGTTACCGTGCGGTTGCATTTTTAATTCCGGTCGCAGCTACCAGAATCACACCGACAACACCCACAGTAATACGTCACTTTTGTGAGATATGTGTATCTGTAGCATTGACCCCGACCCCATAGGGCAGATTCGTCAAACTAGTTACCCTTCACCACAGTAAATAACCCAGCCCCAATGCTATATAAAAGGCCACCTCGTGACCTTGCCAAGTATTCCTCACCTTGTGCACAACTCTCACAGCCATTTCTTTGCCATGCCGAGCCCTAGTATTTATCTAAGAATCTGAGAACTCTAGATGCAACCCCGGGTAGTTTTGTCAAAATATTGTGGGACTTTACCTGCAGTACCATGAGTGCTATCCACCCACCCAGTACGAGTTGCTCAAATAGAGGATCACCCCATCCACCGCGAAATATTGGGCAGTGGTGCACATCCCTCCCACAAACCCAAACCAAGACCCAACGGAAGTCTCCTTTGTGGGGAAATCTATGCCGACTCCGTATATGGCCATAGAAGTTGCTGCATACGAAGAACTTGCTCGCCTCCGATTCGCGGTACCATATGCCAGTGATCGAGGGTATTATTACTTCCCGAGTCACGCAGCACCCGGAGAAGTAGCATCTTTTCCCAATGGACGAATCGAGAGAGACCCATTACTGGCCAACCTTGCCCAGTATGTCATCGCTCAAGAGCGTTTGACCCAACGAGTGATGGGTTATCTCCAGAGCCTCGCTGATTTAAACCCTCATATCGCCATCGGCAGACCACTGAGGCGCGACCAGGAGAGACAAATTCAAAGACTAGTCAATCCGCTGCCCCCGATAGAAGAAGAGTGTGCCCCAATCCCTGAGACATTTTCTCAGGACCCTGTCCATTTATCGTTGTCATTGTGGACGTCACTGCTATGTTTATTGTCCCAGTATTTATTTATGTGTTGCAACTTATGCATGGTATCCTAAATTTGTGCGATGAATTAAATCGTTAGTTTCAATCAATATGAGTGGTTTTTACTGCGGTAATTTTTTTTATTAACCGTTCTCACTCTCAGTAAAGTTTGAAGTGAGATTTTCCTTCACTGAGTTGTTGCAGCATACATTTCTTCACGACATAGATTTTTTTATTCACGCAGCACCATAATAGCAGACTGACGACCCCAACCACTCGACCTAGTGCAAATCCACGTGCACATTTTTGCACCAAACTAATCACCTCCCTAACACCCCACAGGCTCAGAGGGAGAGATTTGTGAGTAATTACTCGGGTAAAAGTTACCTCAGGCACCCTGACAGCAGTTAGCACCTAACACCGCACCTAATCCTCGTGATCACCGCCACCGCGGAGAGCTAACACTCGAGCGGTAGCATCACGACGATCATCGAGGATCATCATGCACAGGAGCACAGAGAACCCCAGCAATGCCGCAAACCCTCCGCATATCAGGACCACGTACCAGTCCGGCATCACCTCCGCCATTAGAGCCTCATCTCGAGCTCCTGCAAGCAGAAATGAAGGAGAAGGAAGGAGAAGGATAAGCGAGGCCAGGTGTGAGGAAGAAGAAGGAGCACCTCGGTCGTTTTATAGCTCGAGATCGGTGTACGGTGGGCGAAGTCCACCAGCGCCGCTCGTTGCTCGATCGCCGGTGTTCGGAGGCGAATCCGCGAGTAGTGCCGACAGCGCACTGGCCCACAAGGTGAGTGCACGCTACGCCGGCAGCAAGCACGCCGTGCACTACCGCAGTACGGCCTAGATGTCCTACGAGCTAGACGTTGCCGGTGGAGGAAGCGCGGGAAAGCACGCGAGAGTGAGGAAGAAGAGAGAGCCAGAGGTAGAGGAAGAGACTAACAGTGGCCCCCGGGTCCACCTGTCGGCCACAAAGAGCACTGTGCTCTCGTGTACGACGAGGTATTTTTAGTAATTTAGAAGTTTATTCTAAATTTACTGTAACCAATAGTAGAAATTGACCGTAAGTTTTTCCACGCAACGCCAGTATGCCACACTGTAGTTTTGCACCACTTATTGCCCACTCACTGTAGCTACGTTTTAATTACATGACTAGGATGGTTATTTTTGTGATGATGGATTTTTTTTAAAACCAGCCTTAGTAAATCTCGAGGAAATTTTTTTTCTTAAGGGGGGTAGTGTTGCAACACCCCAAAAATTTAACCATGAATTATTTATTAAAATTTTGCCAGGAGATTAAAATTTTTACTTTCTGGATTTTCTTTTGATTTCAGAACCTCTCTTTTCTTTATTAGTAGAATTATTTATACAAGTATTTTCCCTGAGCTATATTTCTCTTGAAATTGATTTTTCATAAGTTTTAGGGCCTCTTTTGCACTGCAACCATTTGATATATGCATTTAAAATTTTCACCAAAATTTGGGGATGACATATGATGTCCCTAAATCACTTTTATGCAAAAATATCTTTTTTCATTGGAGATTTTAAGCTCTACCCTAGTTTTCAAAACAGGTCCAGTTGGTAAAATTGCACTACAACCTATTTAAATATTTCTTTAAAACTTCCACCAAAATTAGGGGAGGTCAGTAGGAGTATATAATTAAATTTTGTGCAAAAACCCACTGGTGTTCTTTGGAAAATTTGAGCAAAACATCCTCTTTTGCTCTCTGGACCAGATTGGCCTTTTCCACTGCAACTCCATTTTGTGTTGCTCTGTTGCCCATGATTCTTTTTCCTGCTTATAGTCCTCCCTACCAAACCCTTAAGTCCAGGAGAATGGACCCATTGGAGTATTTTTGGTTCATGAAATAATAACCTTTAGTTTCTGCCCAATATTGGTTTTCTCAAATATTTGCTCTATCAAGTTTCTGGTTTTGTCCAACTAACCTTGCCACCCTCTTTATCATCTAAAGAGACTAGGATCTGGAGATTTTGGCCACCCCAAGAACTTCCTAGATGCCTCTAGCATTCTGTCGAACACTTTGTGTGCATAGCCAGATTTGGCATGATTTTTAGTTGGCTTTCTGGACATGATCTTCTGACCTAACTAACTTGTCCACTAAGCTCCTAACTAACCCTAACCCAGGCCTGTTAACTACCAGCATCATCCGAGCTCTCTAACACGCGCTGGCATTTTGTCGAGCACCTGGCATGCGTGCGCTGGGCGCGCCCAGAGCGCGGGTTTTGCACGTGCGTGCGCACGGGTCGCCTTGTCTGGCCGCTGGCCTTTGCTCACCTGCAGAGCCACGCCCGTCCTCATCCAGTCACCAGCACCCTCCAGGCCGCCCCTGGAGCCCCACAGCACCGCCGTCAGGTCGGCCATGGCGGCTAGCGGCCGTCCACAGTGGGTTCCAGCCATGGACGGTGCCGCCCAGGCCATACGCGTGCGCCAGCTGCCCTCTGGAGCAGCCCAAGCTTATCCTAGAACACGTCCACTAGCGCCCGTCGCCGCCACGTCGCCCTGCAACTATAGAATGGCGGTTCGCCATCGATCCTATCCAGCCGCCATCGGAACCAACCTCACTTACTATAAATGGAGGCCCGCGAGCTCATCCAAACCCCCAGGCAGCCTCAGGCCATCCCTCTGGAGCGCCCCAAGTCGACAATCGATGGGGAGAGGCCATCTTCCCCATCTTCGGTCAGTTCGGCCGCTGCCACGTTCCAGTCCCGTTCATCGCAACCAGGCCCTCCCCCGTCCATCCAGCACCACAACCCGACTCCTCTTGGTCTTGCGGAGACGCCCAAACCATCAGCTTCGACAGAGAGCCACCATAGCCCGAACCCCCAAAATCATCCCGAGGCCACCTCCGCCGCGGAGCTCGCCGCCGGCGACTCCCTCCACCCCCGTCAACCTAGCAACCACCAAGAGGACCGCCCTGGACTGGCGGATCCATCCCTGCCCTCAAAACCCTGCGAGGAGCCGCCGTTCGTCGACGGCGTTCGTCGACGGCAGAGGAGAAAGGAGGGAGAGGCGATTGGTCAAACCTGACCAGTGGGCCCCGTGGACCCACTGTCAGTGATCCACGAGCCGGTACACACTGTCGTAAGTGGAGGCGTAAACCCCGAGTACGTCTTCGACGTGTTTTTTATTTTCGAAATGTTTTTCTTTTTCTGTTTTATTTAAAAACAGAAATTTGACTAAACTTTGACTGGCTCTAACTTTTTAAATATAACTCCAAATGAGTTGACTCTTTTTCCTACCTCTCTCAAATTTCACCTAGTTTATTTTAAGATTTATTTAGAAAATAATTAGGAAAACTTTTTTTACTGTTTTTAAAGTTTGTGTTGATTTGAATATTTTTCAAAATAGGATTGTTGGAGAGAGAAGGCAACTTTCAAAAGTTTGGAATGCACCCTGCCTCTCCACAACTTGAAGGCAAGCATTATAAACCCTGGCATAATATTGTCCTGTGTTGTTTGATACGGTTACGACACCCCTTGTCTCGGAGTTTTCGTTATTTTATGTGATGATATGAACATACTCATAAGTGCATATTGATGATTTCGTGCTATTGGAATTTGATACGTTGTGATAGCAATCACCCTCGTATGCCTTTCTTGCCTATCGGAAGAAATCCGGGAAAGCCTCTGTCTTGGGTAAACACGAGCTTGTCTCCGATCTTCGTCGAGACGGTTGTGTCCGGTATGGCATAGTAAGGTATGATGAGTGGTGATTCTGTCTATTGGTTGAAATATATTTGTTATGCTAATCATGCATGGAATACTTGAACCCTCCTTAGTCGACCGTAGATCGAGTCTTGTTCCAGTAACCCCCATACTTGTTTCGTACTACCACTTGTCCTGCTCGGTAGGGTATGGTTCAGTAAGTTGTCAACCCCTTTCTAGCACACACCGTACAGAGACTCCATGGTGGAAGATACCGGCTGTATCCGGTAGGCATGCCACCTGGTCCGGGGGCATGGGTGTTTCCGGTTGTAGCTGAGGGGTAGCTCCCCTAGTTTGCGCGCGTTATAAATTTTGTGATCCCATGCTACTCGAGGTTGTAGCCTCCCCACTTAGAGTTTTGATTAACGAGTGTCATGGGTGATTCCAGACACCGATAAGTCTGGCTGGTGTGTGCGGTTAGGTGTGTTTTCAATTAAAAGACCATAGACGGAATTAGTCCCGATGGACTAAAGGAATCCGTTACCCGTGGGTAAAGAGTACACCCTCTGCAGAGATTATATCTATTCGAATAGCCGTGTCCATGGTTAAGGACTACAGTCTTGGTTGGGTCAAGTGTCGGTCTTAGTGTCAGTCTTCAGAGGAAAAACTGCTAAAAATAGAACATGGATCATGGCTTGTGACTCATGATGATTATGGTTATTATTATTATAGACTAACCCTTTATATTATTTGAATTATTGAGTATTCCTGGGACGGTTCTACCTCCTAGATATTCACTGTGATTATTCTCTTATAATCCCTTTATGTGGTGTCGCACAGACGCCTGACTGTGGCATGTTGTTACTGATTTACTTTATAATCCCTTTATGTGGTGTCTCACAGACGCCCGACTGTGGCATGGTTGTTATTGATTTACTTTATAAGCCCTTTATGTTGTGTCGCACAGAACCCCGACTGCGGCATGTTTGTTATTGATTTACTTTATAAGCCCTTTATGTGGTGTCGCACAGACGCCCGACTGTGGCATGCCTTATATCATTATCCTTTCGAGGCGTCGCTTCAGACACCCGATCGGTGCATTTTATTTCTACTCCATTATTGCATATTCATGTTGTATGTAAATAACCTGCGTGCATGCATCAAGGATTTTATTTTGTGACTGATGTTGTAAATTATCATTTGTAAATTATACCTGTGTTGATAATGTTTGCGAGTACATTCAAAAGTACTCACTAGCTTGTCCCTGGCTATTGTCTATGCCAGATTTCTTGCTTGGAGAGGAGCGTTGCGATGACAGCCCCGGAACCTACGCACTGGTCATAGCAGTCTCGCGAAGACATGAGTTGATAGAGGCAAAGGTGTCCCGTCTTTCGATAAGATGATGGATATCGCTTTGGGGGAAGTCGACTTTGACGATCCGACTACGAACATGCGAGGACGTCGCGCCTTAGCAATCGCTAAACCAACTCTGAGAGGTTATTGACCACGCCGGAGCACAATCAACCTGACCACGAGGGTCTGTTTCCTGCGGGCAAACGAAGAACAAGCAAGAAACTGAGATTGCAATCTGGATATTGCGAATATAAGATGAAAGCTTTATTGATCAAGGTGGGGTTCTGTGACGCCTTTGTCTGGTTGTTGAACACCAACGAAGTACGCGAAGTTCCAGCTATGGGGAACTTTAATCTAAACAAAACCCAAAGTCTAAACGGTGCCCTAAGGGCTGTATATATGGAGGAAGAGAGGAGGAATTTCGTGGCCCTTGGTGGAGGGGTCCGAAATCAACCCTATCTCTTGTTTGCCCCCACATACAGACTCTAAAAATATCCTATACTTATGTATTTCGAAATTACATGGGCCTGGCCCAATAAAAAGGTGACGCAACACCTATAATAGCCTATGGACGAAATTTATGAAGTGACATCTTGTATATTTTGTCCATGGCTTCATGCACTCGTTATGGTGGCTTCAAAGACCTGAAATCATCACTTGTAACTCCGTTCTTGTTCCCCTTGCGCATGCCATCATCTCCATGCTTGTTCTTGCTCCAATGTTCATCCTTCTCCAAGCTAGGCCCTTCATTTGTAAGCAAAACAAATGTATCCAATTTAGGAAGCATCATATTCTCAAGAACATTAGAATCATTACCAAGAAATGAAAGTACCTGGTAATTTAGTTGGCGTGCGCGAGCTCTAGTAATTGGTCCAGTATGTATAGCAGCAGTGGTTGTGGTTGTAACAATGGTATTGATGTCCTCATCATCCTCCCCTTCTTGAAATGAAGTCGTCCTCGACGGAAGCTCATCTTCCTCACCCAAATAAGGCTTCAAATTTGCAATGTTAAAAGTGGGACTAACCCCAAAATCTGCAGGCAGCTCAAGTTTATATGCATTATCATTTATTTTCTCTAACACCTTAAAGGGACCATCAGCACGTGGCATGAGCTTTGATTTGCGCAAATCAGGAAATCTATCCTTACGCAAATCTAACCAAACAAGATCTCCAGGTGCAAACACAACATGTTTTCTACCCTTATCTCGAGCAAGTTTATATTTGGCATTCATACACTCAATGTTTTCCTTAGTTAACTCATGCATTTTTAAAATCAATTCAGCACGTTGTTTAGCATCAAAATTAACCTTCTCCGAAGATGGAAGAGGCAACAAATCAATAGGTGCACGAGGTAGGAAACCATACACAACTTCAAAAGGGCACATTTTAGTATTAGAATGCAATGAACGATTATAAGAAAATTCAATATGAGGCAAGCATTCCTCCCACATTTTCTTATTACTCTTCAAAACAGCCCTAAGCATAGTAGACAATGTTCTATTGACTACTTCTGTTTGTCCATCAGTTTGGGGGTGACAAGTAGTACTAAAAAGCAGTTTAGTCCCCGACTTAGCCCATAAATATCTCCAAAAGTGGCTAAGAAATTTAGTATCACGATCTGAAACAATAGTATTTGGCACACCATGCAAGCGAAAAATTTCACGAAAGAACAAATCAACAACATTAACATCATCATCGCTTTTATGACATGGTATAAAGTGTGCCATTTTCGAGAATCTATCCACGACAACAAATATGCTATCCCTCCCCTTCTTTGTTCGAGGTAAACCGAAAACAAAATCCATAGATATATCCTCCCAAGGAAGACTAGGTACAGGCAAAGGCATATATAAACCATGAGGATTGAGTCGTGACTTAGCTTTTTGACATGTAGTGCAGCGAGCAATAAAATGCTCAACATCCCATCTCATCTTTGGCCAAAAGAAATGTGTAGCAAGTATGTCCTCCGTCTTCTTCACGCCAAAGTGTACCATTAATCCTCCTCCATGCGCCTCCTGCAAAAACAAAAGACGAACGGAGCTAGCTGGAATGCATATCTTGTTAGCACGAAACACAAATCCATCATGCACATATTGATCTTTGATGGTCTCCAAACCAAATATTTTGAAGTCAAGTTGTGAAAGCATAGTATAGCGATGAGACAATGCATCAGCAATAACATTTTCTTTTCCCTTCTTGTGTTTAATGACATAAGGGAAAGTCTCAATGAATTCAACCCATTTAGCATGTCTACGATTCAGTTTAGCTTGACTTTTAATATATTTCAAAGATTCATGATCAGAATGTATAACAAATTCTTTGGGCCATAAATAATGTTGCCATGTTTCTAAAGTCCTAACAAGAGCATATAATTCTTTATCATAAGTAGAATAATTCAGACTAGGCCCACTCAATTTTTCAGAAAAGTATGCAACAGGTTTGCCATCTTGTAATAACACACCTCCTAATCCTTCCACTAGTATCACATTCAAGCTCAAAAGTCTTATTAAAATTAGGAAGTTGGAGTAAAGGAGCATGTCTCAACTTATCTTTCAATACCGTGAAGGCTTCTTCTTGTGCGGTACCCCACAGAAAAGGCACATCTTTCTTTGTAAGCTCATTGAGAGGTGCAGCAATGGTGCTGAAATCTCTCACAAAACGCCTATAGAATCCAGCGAGGCCAAGAAAACTCCTCACTTGTGTGACCATTTTGGGTTGCAGCCAACTCTCAATAGCTTCAATCTTGGCTTTATCAACTTCAATTCCCTGTGGAGTAACAACATAGCCAAGAAAAGATACTCGGTCGGTGCAAAAGGTGCACTTCCCAAGGTTACCAAACAAACGTGCATCACGTAGAGCAATAAAAACAGCACGTAAATGATCCAAATGTTCTTCCAAAGATCTGCTATAAATCAATATGTCATCAAAGTAAACTACCAAAAATCGTCCAATGAAAGCACGAAAACTTTGTTCGTTAATCTCTTGAAAGTACTAGGTGCATTAGTTAACCCAAAAGGCATGACTAACCACTCATATAATCCAAACTTAGTTTTAAATGCTGTTTTCCATTCATCTCCCAATTTCATACGAATTTGATGGTATCCACTACGCAAATCAACTTTGGAGAATATTGTAGAGCCACTCAATTCATCAAGCATATCATCTAGCCTAGGAATAGGATGACGACAACGAATAGTAATATTATTAATGCCTCTACAATCAACACACATGCATGATGTACCATCCTTTTTCGGCACTAGAATAATAGGAACAACACAAGGACTAAGGGATTCGCGTATATAACCTTTGTCGAGAAGCTCTTGTACTTGACGCATAATCTCCTTCGTCTCCTCTGGGGTACTGTATGGTGCACGGTTTGGCAGTGAAGCACCGAGAATTAAGTCAATCTAGTGCTCAATCCCTCGAATAGGCGGTAATCCCGGTGGCACGTCTTGTGGAAAGACGTCAGCGAACTCCTGCAAAATGTTAGTGACAACAAGAGGCAAAGAGGAAGGCATGTCCTCGAATGAAAATAATGCCTCTTTGCACACAAAAGCATAGCAAACAGATTTGCTGAAATCTAGCTCATCAATATCAGATTTGGTGGCAAATAGACATGCACTTTTCAATTTAATTTCAGAAGCAACACTAGATGGTTTATTATTAGGCTTCATTTGTTCCTCAAATTCTTTTGCCACAATATGATTTTCACTCTTATTCTTCTCCTGTTTTGCTTTATTAGCTCTATTAATATCATCTTTCAAAATGGAATCAGGAGTCATAGGAAGCAAAGTAATATTTTTATCCTTATGAACAAGAGTATAGTGATTGTTTCTACCATGGTGTACAAAATTTTTATCAAATTGCCATGGTCTACCAAGTAATAAGGAACATGCTGGCATAGGTACCACATCACAATCAACATAATCAGCATATGTAGAGATACTAAAATGCACACGAACAGTACGTGTTACCTTAACCTTGCCACTGTTGTTGAACCATTGGATGTAGTAAGGATGTGGATGTGGTCTTATGGTGAGAGAAAGCTTCTCCACCATCTCCATGCTAGCCAAGTTGTTGCAGCTCCCTCCGTCTATGATGACACACACAGAACGTTCCTTCACAACTCCTTTGGTATGGAACAAATTGTGCCTCTGATTTTGCTCAGCTTGTGTGACCTGCACACTCAAAACACATTGAGCAACTAAACATTCATACCTGTCAGTGTCTTCAGGAGCCATGTATTGCGTCTCATGATCAGAATCATCTCCACCATGTTCTTCACGTGTAATAAGAGCCAAAGTCTCCTCATCATAGTCACTAGCAGACTCATACCCACTATCCTCAGTAGCAATCATCACACGCTGAGATTTGCATTCTCGTGCATAATGACCTATTCCCTTACAACGACGACAAATAATATCACTTGTGTGCCCTGTTGATCCCATGGAAGAAGAAGAGCTCTGTGCGGGCCCGACAGGTGCGCTCTTGGCAGATGATGGTGCTTGTGCCTGCTTTCTTGTATCACGGCTGGAGATGGCACCTGATGGAGTTGCTGGTGCAGTGGAAGTAGAAGATGCACGCGGTGTCCATGAGGAAGGTCGACCTGCAGAAAAGTTAGTGCGCGCCATTGCTTGTCGATCCTGCACTTCACATTCAGCTTTACAAGCAAGATGGAATAAATGAGTGATATTAGTATACTCCTTATACTCTAGAATGGTCTGAATCTCTCTATTTAATCCACCCATAAAACGTGCAAGCATAGATTCATTCTCCTCAACAATACCACATCTAATCATGCCAGTTTGTAATTCCTGATAATATTCTTCTACAGAATTTTTTCCTTGTCTTAAACGCTGCAATTTTTGAAGCAATTCACGTTGATAATATGGTGGAACCCAACGAGTACGCATAGCAGTTTTCAAAGCAGCCCAAGTAGCTGGAATAGGATATAATCTACAATGTTCAGACCACCATACACATGCAAAACTAGTGAAAGCATAAACAGCAGCAGCAACCCGTCTCTCCTCGGGATATTGTAAACATGTAAAACGTTGTTCAGTTTCTAACTCCCAAGTAAGATATATATCAGGAACATATCTACCCTCAAATGGTGGAATATTCAATTTCAGTTTAGGAATATGGACATCATCTCGTACCTGAGGTGGTGGTGCAGGCCTACCATTACGAATATATACCTAAGGTCGACCTGCTGGTGGTGGTGCTGGTGGCTGCACGTAGTTCTGATTTTGATCAACCTCATCCTCATAATCGCCCGCATACTCATCATCCTCCTGGGTACCAGTAGCAGCAGTAGGACGAGCCAAAGAAGCATCAACAACAGGAACAACAACACCACAAGTTTGGCCATCCTCAATAGGAACATGCTTCGCTCGTCCATACTGATTTGGAAGGAGCCGTTGTTGTTGTTGTTGTAGAGGTGCGATAGGTGCAGCCGGCAGTGGTTGTGGAAAACACGCGAGCAATTCATTAAACTTGCTATCAAGCTTTGTTTCGAATGTCTTCTCAATGCCATCTATCTTCTCCATGGCCTTGTCAAATCTGTTTAGCACATCTTGCACCTGTCCACTCATCATTTGCTGAAATTTATCATGTAGTTGTTTGTTCGTCAGGTTCTCCCAATCAGTCTCATCGGCTTGTGATCCTGGCATTGTTAGTGGCAATAGAAACACAAAATAATATGATTCTACAGACTACTAGGAAGCGGTGGTGGTGGTGGTGTGTCACAAATCCTTCAAGTGAATCTCAAATTCTTACCAGTTCTTACCCAACAGCAGGTGGTGATCGGTAACCATTGTAGTGAAAACTCTCAAAGCTTGGATAGAGCGATTACTAGGGAGAATCAAACGCATGACGTAGATGTATGTGGAGCTGGGAAGGCTTATAATATGGTAGCAAAAAGGGTCAGCAATAATCAATTCAGAGATGCAAAGTTGAATAAACGCTCAACGACGGTACTGTGCTAGTCCTAGGCTAGACTATGCTAGAGACGCGAGCCTAGAACACTAACAAAATCACGGCGCTGCACGTAAACAAGGGAGGAGCACACTCTGAATTTTTTCTCTCTTTTTTTGCACTTTTTATGCACTTTTTTTCTCTCTTTTTTTTTGCTTCGGAACAATTTTTTTTGAAAAAGTCTACAAATGGTCTTGAAACTTCCTAGCCAGAATTTTCCAGACTTAGTTTTTTTTTTGAAACTGTAGCTATTTTTCTACTGCGGGTAACATGAAAGTTCGGGAGTCCTTCTCTATCATGACTCGGAGTATGTCGTGATCTGGAAGTCGAAAACAAAGCAACAAATACTAGAATCGGACTAGGACTGGTGGCAGAGATGGATCTGGTGGAACTCGCACTGGTGGCGGAGATGAATTTGGTGGAACTCGGACTGGTGGCAGATATATGTTGCAGGTGGACTCGGATTGGCGTGATGGAGGTGGATATGTGGTATCTGGCTGCGGTGATGTCGATGGTGGTAGATGGCAGTGATGATGACGATGGTGGTATATGGCAGCGGTGAGGACGATGGTGGTATATGGCAGCGGTGATGACGATGGTGGTATATGGCAGCGGTGATGATGATGATGCGGCGGCGGCGTGACAACTTGTGAACAAAACTCGAAACTCTAAAGGACTAGACACTAAGACCGGCAACTAGACACGATGATGCAACCGCAAATTCAACAACGCAAATACATAAAAGATTATGCAATGGCTTAGACTGGTTCGGATATGATGAACTACCCTAATTTTTTTTGTGGCTTTTTCGTGGACTATAGGTATGTAGAAAAGACTCGATCTAAACTACGAAAAACTGTAAAATCTCACCGAACAACCTGGAAATCTAATACCACTTGATAGAGGCAAAGGTGTCCCGTCTTTCGATGAGATGATGGATATCGCTTTGGGGGAAGTCGACTTTGACGATCCGACTACGAACGTGCGAGGACATCGTGCCTTAGCAATCGCTAAACCAACTTCGAGAGGTTATTGACCACGCCGGAGCACGATCAACCTGACCACGAGGGTCTGTTTCTTGCGGGCAAACGAAGAACAAGCAAGAAACTAAGTTTGCAATCTGGATATTGCGAATATAAGATGAAAGCTTTATTGATCAAGGTGGGGTTCTGTGACGCCTTTGTCTGGTCGTTGAACATAAACGAAGTACGCGAAGTTGCAGCTATGGCGAACTTTAATCTAAACAAAAGCCAAAGTCTAAACGGTGCCCTAAGGGCTGTATATATGGAGAAAGAGGGGAGGAATTTCGTGGCCTGTGGTGGAGGGGTCCGAAATCAACCCTATCTCTTGTTTCCATAGACATACGGACTCTAAAAATAGCCTATACTTACGTATTTCAAAATTACATGGGCCTGGCCCAATAAAAAGGTGACACAACACCTATAGTAGCATGTGGATGAAATTTATGAAGTGAGATCTTGTATATTTTGTCCAAGGCTTCATGCACTCATTATGGTGGCTTCAAAGACCTGAAATCATCACTTGTAACTCCGTTCTTGTTCCCCTTGCGCATGCCATCATCTCCATGCTTGTTCTTTCTCCAATGTTCCTTCTCCAAGCTAGGCCCTTCATTTGTAAGCAAAACAAATGTATCCAATTTAGGCAGCATCATATTCTCAAGAACATTAGAATCATTACCAAGAAACGGAAGTACCTGGTAATTTAGTTGGCGTGCGCGAGCTCTAGTAATTGGTCCAGTATGTATAGCAGCAGGGGCTGTGGGTGTAACAATGGTATTGATGTCCTCATTAGGAGTTAACCAGGTCAGTTGTTCCTGTGGGAAATGGAGTCCCACAGACACTAATGAACCACAAACCGCTTCCGCCATCAACCACTAGAAACCTTGTGTTGTACTCATAGGCCAGAATGGTCTTGTACTGCATATTATGTACTTTGCTTGGAATTTCTGTATCAAGTTTGTGCCTCATCAGCTAACAGTAGTCCTGGGGCTGGTGAGCAGAAGGGCCTTTTTCTGGGAAATTAATATCCCGAAAATCCGGTACTGACATTTATGGAGTTTCTGGATAAGTTCGTCGTGGTGTTCATTGATGATATTTTGGTATATTCAAAGAATGAAGAAGAGCATAATGAGCATTTGTGTTTGGTACTGGAGAAGCTCTGAGAACATCAGTTATACGCCAAGTTCAGCAAATGTGAGTTTTGGTTGAAGGAAGTTGGATTCCTCGGACATGTTATATCCGGAGAAGGAATAGTAGTAGATCCCACCAAAGTTGTCACTTTGACAAATTGGGTAGCACCAACAACAGTTGGAGAGATCCGGAGTTTTTCTTGGACTTGCAGGATACTACCGGAGGTTCATTGAGAATTTCTCGAAGATTGCGAAGCCCATGACCGAGTTGTTGAAGAAGGACACCAAGTTTAAATGGACCGAGGAATGTGAGGCCAGTTTCCAGGAGTTGAAGAAACGTTTGGTTACATCACCAGTTTTGATTCTGCCAGATTAGCGCAAGGATTACGAAGTGTATTGCGACACTTCACGTCGAGGACTTGGAGAGGTGCTTATGCAGGAGGGAAGAGTAGTTTCGTATGCCTCATGACAGCTTAAGCCCCATGAGTTGAATTATGCTACACATGACTTGGAGTTAGCAGCTGTAGTGCACGCATTGAAGACTTGGAGACATTTTCTCATCGGAACCATTGTGAGGTGTACACGGATCACAAGAGTTTGAAGTACATCTTCACACAGAAGGAGTTGAATCTCAGACAAAGGAGATGGTTGGAGCTCATCAAGGATTATGATATGAGATTGCATTATCATCCCGAAAAGGCTAACGTAGTAGCTGACGCGTTGAGCCGCAAGAGCCATGTCAACACAGTCTTGACCGGAGGGTTACCTAAGGAGTTAGCCGAGCATCTTCGTGAACTATGTTTGGAGATAGTTCCGAGAGGCTATGTAGCAGCATTGGAGATTCAGTTGACTTTGATGGAGAAGATCAGAGAAGCTCAGAAGAATGACAAGGAGATTGCTTCTATAAAGGAGAAGATGAGCAAAGGAAAAGCTAAAGGATTTTGTGAGGATGAGCACGATACTTTATGGTTTGAGGACCGCGTTTATGTGCCCAATGATCCAGAGATCAGGAAGTTGATTCTGCAAGAGGCCCATGATTCGCCATACTCGATTCACCCAGGAAATACCTAGATGTATTTGGATTTGAAAGACACACTCTGGTGGACTGGAATGAAGACAGATATTGCGGAATATGTAGCAGTTTGTGATGTATGTCAGAGAGTGAAGGCAGAACATCAGAAGCCAGCAGGATTGTTACAGCCATTCCTGATACCCGAATGGAAGTGGGATAAGCTAGGCATGAATTTTATCATGGGATTGCCCAGGACTCGTTCAGGTTATGACTCGATTTGGGTTGTAGTTGATCGTTTGACGAAGGTAGCTCATTTCATGCCAATGAAGACCACTT
Organism: Triticum aestivum; assembly: GCF_018294505.1. Taxonomy (NCBI): domain Eukaryota; kingdom Viridiplantae; phylum Streptophyta; class Magnoliopsida; order Poales; family Poaceae; genus Triticum; species Triticum aestivum. The sequence goes on along the minus strand of NC_057801.1, from coordinate 324,788,797 downwards.
ACACCAGTGCTAAGTTGGCAAAGATATACATGACCAGGATCGTATGTCTGCATGGAGTTCCGAGGAGCATTGTATCAGATAGGGGAACCCAGTTTACCACAAAGTTCTAGAATCAATTGCATGAAACTTTGGGTACCAGGCTAGAGTTCAGTACATTCTTTCATCCCCAGACAGATGGACAGACCGAGAGAGTCAATCAGATTTTGGAGGATATGCTGAGAGCTTGTGCGCTAGATTATTGATGTAGTTGGGACGACAATTTGCCATATGCAGAGTTCTCTTACAACAATAGTTACCAATCCAGTTTGAAGATGGCCCCTTTCGAAGCCTTTACAGAAGGAGGTGTAAGATCCCGTTGTTGTGGGATGAAGTTGGAGATCACCAATTGTTTGGACCAGATTTGATTAAGGAGTCTGAACAGAAGGTGAAGTTGATTCGCGATAGGCTCAAGGTAGCCCAGTCCAGACAGAAGAGCTATGCAGATTCTAAACGCAAGGAGAAAGTATACGAAGTCGGAGATGGAGTTTATCTTCGCGTATCTCCACTTTGAGGAGTTAAGCGCTTTGGAATTAAGGGAAAGTTAGGGCCAAGTTTTGTGGGACCACACAAAGTTTTGGAGCGCATGGGCGAAGTTGCTGAAAAATTGGAATTTCCTGAAGGATTGTCAGGAGTTCACGATGTGTTCCACGTTTCCCAGTTAAAGAAGTGCTGCGCAGAGATGGCTGATATACCGTTGAAAGATACAGTGCCACTGGAAGCGATTCAGTTGGAGAGTGATTTAACCTATGAGGAGAAACGAGTCAAAATTCTCGAGCATGCCAGCCGAGTCACCCGCAGCAAGGTTATCAAGTTTTGTAAAGTTCAGTGGAGCCACCACACCGAGGATGAAGCCACCTGGGAGCGAGAGGAAGATCTGCTGAAGGACCACCCTCATCTATTTCCTAGGCAACCCGAATCTCGAGGGCGAGATTCATCTTAAGGGGGGTAGGTTTGTAACATCCCAAATTTTCAATTTGGAATGTTATACATTAGATCATCATTGCATATCATATTTTATTGCTTTTGGCCTCATCCAGAAATTCTAAGCAACTTAAGGACCCACAGAGAGAGTTGGGGATTTGGTTATTTTCATATTTGAGTTTTCTCAAATTTTGAAAATAAGATCATTTGATTTTATTTATTTTATCTTCAATTATTTCTATTATAAAAATATGAGAGAGGGAATAAAATGACTTTGCCAAAATAAAGGAATATTGAGGATTTGATAAAAAAATCACTCAGATTTTATTTCGGTGTTTTGGCTATTTTATTTGAATTTAGGAAAATTGCATGTTTTTCAAAACTGCATATTAGGGCCAAGAAAATGTTCATGTGGTTCTAAATATTTTATTTAGATGGTGAAAATTTATTTTGGCATTTTTAGAATTTTATTTATTTTCTAGAATTGTTCTTAGTTTCGGAGGAATTTATTAAAGAAAAAAACTCCCGTGCGCCCGACTGGGCCGAAGGCCCAGCCGAGCCGGCCAGCGCCGCCGCTGTCTCCCGCACTAGATCGGGATCGGAGTCCCGATCGCCACCGCCGCCTGAGTCCGGAAGGACCACGCCTCCCCGCCCCCTCCCGAAAGCCACCACCCCCCCCTTTAAAAGCCGACCCGGGGCCCCCTGGAGCCCCAAAGCCGGAGGATCATCATCGATGACACTGACTCGGACCCAGACAATAGCGATGATGACTATGTTGATGAAGCTGGAGGAGATATCATGGAGTCTCCATCGGAGCAGTTTTTCTAGTCGACCACCGTAATAGTAGTAGTATTCCCCCATGTATCTAGTATAGTCCGAGCACTTTTGTAATGATAGTTAGACCATTGTATGCCCTTGTTTGAATTGAATGAAGTGATATTGTTTGCATTTGTCTCATGTGCATATGGGTAGTGTTTTCTCTCTAGACCTCATTCTATTCTATTTTTCTCATCTTTTCTAAGACCCTCAGATGCCTCCGAGACGTGACAACGGATTTGCCTTCCCACCGGAGCTCACTCAGTTGATCCAGTAGCCGAATGCATTGATGTAGTTATAGTCTAGAATCAGAATCAGGGGAACAACAACAACAACAACAACAACCCACCACCTCCACCACCTGTTGATCACTTAACCCGTTTCCTTAGACTGAATCCACCGGTGTTCTCCAGTAGCACTGAGCCGATAGTTGCAGATGATTGGCTCCGCACGACAGGAAGGGAGTTGACCACTACAGGATGCACAGATGCGGAAAAGGTGCGTTTTGCCGCACATCATCTTGATGGACCCGCAACATCATGGTGGGAGAATTTCACAGCCACTTATCCTATCGACCGGGTCACATGGGATCGGTTTCAGCAGGCTTTCCATACTTCCCATGTTTCTGCAGGAGCTATGGCCATGAAGAAGCGTGAGTTTCACAACTTGCGCCAAGGAGGACGTACTGTAGATCAGTATGTGCATGACTTTAGTAAATTAGCACGTTATGCCCCAGGTGACGTTGCTACGGATGCAGCTAAGCAGGAGAAGTTTCTAGAAGGACTGAATGACGAGCAGAGCTTGCAGTTGATGGTAGCAACTTTCAACAGCTACCGGGAGTTGGTAGATCATGCTCTCATGATTGAAGGGAAGCAGCAGCAGATTGACAACCGCAAGAGGAAGTTTGGACAAGGGAAGTACAATTCTGGAGCTCAGCAGAAGCCACGTTTTACCCCGAAATCGGGAGGACATTTTCAGCATACCCATGGAGGAGGGAGCTCGCATAATCATAGTGGCTCCAAGAATGGTAAGGGCAATGGAGGAAGCAACGGTCAGAACCGTACCAACCCATCAACACCAGCCAAGAGAGATCTGAGCCAAGTCACTTGTTATAAGTTTTAGAAGACTGGACATTATGCCAATGAATGTCCTGAAGCCCAGAATGGAAATGGCAATGGAAGCTCTGGGAAGATGCCGAACCCTTTCAACAGGGGACAGGTGAACCAGGTTAACATGGAGGAGGTTGAAGCCTAGCCAGATTTTTGGTTAAGTCATTTACTGCACTCGTTTTTTTTATACTGGTGCATTGCATTCATACATATCAAGGGGATTTGTGGATAAGTATAAATTTCCCACCAAGGTTCTTAGAACACCTATGTTAGTAAGCTCACCAGGAACGGAGTATATGGCCAGTCGAGGATGTTTTCAATTGCCATTCAGTATAGGTAGGCATGTTTTCCCCTCAGATTTAATCATTTTGGAATCGCAAGGTTTGGATGTGATTCTGGGTATGGATTGGCTATCGATGTATGGAGGAAACATCGATTGCCCCAGTAAGTCGATTTTGCTTACCAGCCCGGAAGGGAGAAGGATCAAGTATGTATTAGGACATGAGCCGAAGAGGACACAAGTAAATTCCTTATCAGGAGTTGTGCAGGAGGAAGTACTAGTGGTGAAGGATTTCCCTAATGTATTTCCAGAGGAGTTGCCAGGCATGCCACCAGATAGAGACATTGAGTTTTTGATTGAGCTTTTGCCAGGCACAGGGCCGATATCTAAGAGACCGTACAGTATGCCCGCACAAGATCTGGAGGAAATTAAGAAGCGGATTAAGGAGTTACTGGATAAAGGCTATATTCGCACAAGTTCTTCACCTTGGGGATCGCCAGTGCTTCTAGTGGAGAAGAAGGATGGATCATTGAGGATGGTTTTTGATTATCGAGGATTGAATGAAGTAACAATCAAGAACAAGTACCCGTTGCCGGTGATCAACGATTTGTTAGACCAATTGCAAGGAGCTAAGGTATTTTCCAAGATAGATCTGTGATCAGGATACCATCAGTTGAAGATTCGAGAGCAGGATATACCTAAGACGGCTTTTACCACCAGGTACGGGCTGTATGAGTATACTGTTATGTCATTTGGTGTGACTAACGCACCTGCACATTTCATGAACATGATGAACAAGGTGTTTATGGAGTTTCTGGATAAGTTCGTCGTGGTGTTCATTGATCATATTTTGGTATATTCAAAGAATGAAGAAGAGCATAAGGAGCATTTGCGTTTGGTACTGGAGAAGCTCTGAGAACATCAGTTATACGCCAAGTTCAGCAAATGTGAGTTTTGGTTGAAGGAAGTTGGATTCCTCGGACATGTTATATCTGGAGAAGGAATAGCAGTAGATCCCCCCAAAGTTGTCACTGTTACAAATTGGGTAGCACCAACGACAGTTGGAGAGATCCGGAGTTTTTCTTGGACTTGCAGGATACTACCAGAGGTTCATTGAGAATTTCTCGAAGATTGCGAAGCCCATGACCGAGTTGTTGAAGAAGGACACCAAGTTTAAATGGACTGAGGAATGTGAGGCCGGTTTCCAGGAGTTGAATAAACGTTTGGTTACATAGCCAGTTTTATTTCTGCCAGATCAGCGCAAGGATTACGAGGTGTATTGCGACGCTTCACATCGAGGACTTGGAGCGGTGCTTATGCAGGAGGGAAGAGTTGTTTCGTATGCCTCATGACAGCTTAAGCCCCATGAGTTGAATTATGCTACACATGACTTGGAGTTAGCAGCCGTAGTGCACGCATTGAAGACTTGGAGACATTTCCTCATCGGAACCATTGTGAGGTGTACACGGATCACAAGAGTTTGAAGTACATCTTCACACAGAATGAGTTGAATCTCAGACAAAGGAGATGGTTGGAGGTCATCAAGGATTATGATATGAGATTGCATTATCATCCCGAAAAGGCTAACGTAGTAGCTGACGCGTTGAGCCGCAAGAGCCATGTCAACACAGTCTTGACCGGAGCATTACCTAAGGAGTTAGCCGAGGATGTTCGTGAACTATGTTTGGAGATAGTTCAGAGAGGCTATGTAGCAGCATTGGAGATTCAGTTGACTTTGATGGAGAAGATCAGAGAAGCTCAGAAGAATGACAAGGAGATTGCTTCTATAAAGGAGAAGATGAGCAAAGGAAAAGCTAAAGGATTTTATGAGGATGAGCACGATACTTTATGGTTTGAGGACCGCATTTATGTGCCCAATGATCCGGAGATCAGGAAGTTGATTCTGCAAGAGGCCCATGATTCGCCGTACTCGATTCACCCAGGAAATACCTAGATGTATTTGGATTTGAAAGACACACTCTGGTGGACCGGAATGAAGACAGATATTGCGAAATATGTAGCAGTTTGTGATGTATGTCAGAGAGTGAAGGCAGAACATCAGAAGCCAGCAGGATTGTTATAGCCATTCCCGATACCCGAATGGAAGTGGGATAAGCTAGGCATGAATTTTATCATGGGATTGCCCAGGACTCGTTCAGGCTATGACTCGATTTGGGTTGTAGTTGTTCGTTTGACGAAGGTAGCTCATTTCATGCCAATGAAGACCACTTACACCAGTGCTAAGTTGGCAAAGATATACATGACCAGGATCATATGTCTGCATGGAGTTACGAGGAGCATTGTATCAGATAGGGGAACCCAGTTTACCACAAAGTTCTAGAATCAATTGCATGAAACTTTGGGTACCAGGCTAGAGTTCATTACATTCTTTCATCCCCAGACAGATGGACAGACCGAGAGAGTCAATCAGATTTTGGAGGATATGCTGAGAGCTTGTGCGCTAGATTATGGATGTAGTTGGGAGGACAATTTGCCATATGCAGAGTTCTCTTACAACAACAGTTACCAATCCAGTTTGAAGATGGCCCCTTTCGAAGCCTTTACGGAAGGAGGTGTAAGACCCCGTTGTTGTGGGATGAAGTTGGAGATCACCAATTGTTTGGACCAGATTTGATTAAGGAGTCTGAACAGAAGGTGAAGTTGATTCGCGATAGGCTCAAGGTAGCCCAGTCCAGACAGAAGAGCTATGCAGATTCTAAACGCAAGGAGACAGTATACAAAGTCGGAGACGGAGTTTATCTTCGCGTATCTCCACTTTGAGGAGTTAAGCGCTTTGGAGTTAAGGGAAAGTTAGGGCCAAGTTTTGTGGGACCACACAAAGTTTTGGAGCGCATGGGCGAAGTTGCTTACAAATTGGAATTGCCCGAAGGATTGTCAGGAGTTCACGATGTGTTCCACGTTTCCCAGTTAAAGAAGTGCCGCGCAGAGATGGCTGATATACCGCTGAAAGATATAGTGTCGCTGGAAGCGATTCAGTTGGATAGTGATTTAACCTACGAGGAGAAACGAGTCAAAATTCTGGAGCATGCTAGCCGAGTCACCCGCAACAAGGTTATCAAGTTTTGTAAAGTTCAGTGGAGCCACCACACCGAGGATGAAGCCACCTGGGAGCGAGAGGAAGATCTTCTGAAGGACCACCCTCACCTATTTCCTAGCCAACCCGAATCTCAAGGGCGAGATTCATCTTAAGGGGGGTAGGTTTGTAACATCCCAAATTTTCAATTTGGAATGTTATACATTAGATCATCATTGCATATCATATTTTATTGCGTTTCACCTCATCTAGAAATACTAAGCAACTCAAGGACCCACAGAGAGAGTTGGGGATTTGGTTATTTTCATATTTGAGTTTTCTCAAATTTGAAAATAAGATCATTTGGTTTTATTTATTTTATCTTCAATTATTTCTATTATAAAAATATGAGAGAGGGAATAAAATGACTTTGCCAAAATAAAGGAACATTGAGGATTTGATAAAAAAAATCAAATCAGATTTTATTTCGGTGTTTTGGCTATTTTATTTGAATTTAGGAAAATAGTATGTTTTTCAAAACTGCATATTAGGGCCAAGAAAATGTTCATCTGGTTCTAAATATTTTATTTAGATGGTGAAAAATTATTTTGGCATTTTTAGAATTTTATTTCATTTTCTAGAATTTTTCTTAGTTTCGGAGGAATTTATTAAAGAAAAAAACTCCCGTGCGCCCGACTGGGCCGAAGGCCCAGCCGAGCCGGCCAGCGCCGCCGCAGTCTCCCGCACCGGATCGGGACCGGAGTCCCGATCGCCGCCGCCGCCTAAGTCCGGGAGGACCACGTCTCCCCGCCCCCTCCCGAAAGCCACCACCGCCCCCCCCTTTAAAAGCCGACCCGGGGCCCCCTGGAGCCCCAAAGCCGTTCGACGCCGCCGCCGTTCGCCGCCGCCGCCGCCCGCCGCCGCCAAGCCGCCTCCCGCCGCCGCCCGGAGCCCCGCCGCCCACCGAAGCCCCACCATAGCCGCCGGACTTCAGCGGAGACCCGAACGAGGTAGCTGCCCGCCGCCGCCCTGTTTTTCTAAGAAAACCGATTCTGTTTTTTTTAGAAAACCCTAGGTTTATAATTTTTTAGATCGGTTTATTTTATTTTTTTTCGGTTTATTTATTTAGCAGCGTTTGCTCGTTCTTTCGTTTTAACGGACGAGTTCACCGATTAGTTGCAGTTAACGAACGTCCGTTCGTTAAACTGTTCATTAGTTTTTCTTTTTCTCGGATTTTCCGTGATAATTCCAGATTGCGATTTTTTCTGATTTGAATTTTGTTCTAGTATAACTTTTCGCTCGTTTATCGGAATCAGGAGATTCAAGCGCCTAGAGTTTCAACTCGAAACCCTCTTTCTGTTTAACCAACTTAATCAAGTTTTTTCTTCTGTAAAATTTGACTTAGGTCCAGATTAGTAAACGAAGCTTGTTTCTTTCGCCGTTTGTGTTTTGTTGTTTTGTATGATTTGATTCTTTTTTTAAACCGGAGTTCTTAAGTTGAACTTTCTGGTTAAATCTCTTATTTGAGTTTTACCCGTGCATTAGATGAGTACCTATTGTATGCTTGTTTGTTTGTTTGCGATAGAGTACCCGGAGTGCGCCACTTGCTACTTCGAATCTCTAGGTTTCATGGATCATCAGCAAGGCAAGTAACACTTTGATCATACCTGTTTACTACCCAGTTTTATTGCTTTAGATCAATCCTCAAGCAATTGCATGATTAGGATCTGATTAATATGTGGGTTTTGGGATGTAGATGAAGTAGTACCTATTACCTGTTTTATTATGAAACCCTTGGGAGTTACTTCTATGTTTGCTTATTATGCCATGCTATGCTAGTAGACGTGGATTTGGTGAGTGTATCCATGACAGATGTGAGATTGTTATTTAATGGTTTATTTAAGGTGGCAACTTTAATACACATCTGGGTGGATTGAGGCACCTGGGTATTCCAGCGATTGCCTGTGTTTCTTTATGGACCGCCACCCAGGCTCAAAGGGATCATGAGATTATTAATGCTAGAAACTTCTGTGTGCAGCCACAAGCTACTATGGGCTCTAGCATAGTTGATTAAGTCGCGCGAACTCTTATAGTGGTAGACTAGCAGATGTAGGGGAAAGTAGGTGTAACTGTCTACCCGATCGTAAGTTGCTAGCGCTTCTGAAAAACTATGTCTCGGTCATCCGTTTCTCAAACACCATGTAGTGCGAGAAATCCAACGGAGGAGATTGAGTTTTGTGGGGAAAAGTGAGCAAGACTCTGCAGAGTGTATAAACTAATCATGGTTAGCCATGTCCCCGGTTATGGACGTTTTGAGTATCTAGTTCTTGGATTATCATGTGAATCTCATCATGTTACTTTAATTTAAATTGTTGGGTTTAATGATAATGCTTAATTGGGATTGAGAGGATGTCTATCTTCTCAATGTTTAACAACCACCATGATAGTTAAATAAAATTTATTCCTTTGCAGTAGGAAAAATTGGCTTTATGCAAAATTGTAACCATAGAGCTTTCCACCAGCCATATATGCATGTAGTATAGCATATTTCTGTTCATTACTATCTATGTGTTACATTGCCACCATATTCCATGTGCTGACCCGTTTTCGGGCTGCAACGTTCATGTTGCAGACTTTGCAGACGAGGAGTAAGGTACCTTAGGTCATGGTTCTGTACTAAGTGATGTTGTTGGAGTTGATGGACTCACTTATCTTCCAAGCCTTCCCCTGTTATTAGATTGCCTTAAGCCATATTTATTGTAATAAGTTCTCTTTTGAGACATTCGATGTAATAAGTGTGTGATTGCTACTCTGTTATAAATCCTTCAAGTACTGTGCATGTCAGCATTACTGATCCAGGGATGACACTAAAGCACAGAGATCAGACTGTTTGAGGAAAAGTGCAGCAATGCATTTTTGGGTTTTGGAATAATAGATCTGAAATAAAAGTGAATACAAAATAGATCGGGAAGGCAAATATGATAAAGAATAGACCCGGCGGCCGTAGATTTCACTAGTGGCTTCTCTCGAGAAATGTAGCATATGGTGGGTAAACAAATTACTGTTGGGCAATTGATAGAATATCAAATAATTGTGACGATATCCAGGCAATGGTCATTATATAGGCATCACATCCAAGATTAGTAGACCGACTCCTACCAGCATCTACTATTATTACTCCACACATCGACTGCTATACAACACGCATCTAGTGTATTAAGTTCATGGAGAATCGGAGTAATGCAATAAGAACGATGACATGATGTAGACAAGATCTATTTATGTAGGAATAGACCCCATCTTGTTATCCTTACTAGCAACGATACATACGTGTCCTGTCCTCTTCTGTCACTGGGATTGAGCACCGTAAGATTGAACCCATCACAAAGCACCTCTTCCCATGGCAAGAAAAATTGATCTAGTTGGCCTAACTAAACCGAAGATTTAATGAAGAAATAAGAGATCAAAATAAGACTTAACTTTCATGGATAAAATAGACCTGATCATAAACTCAAAGTTCATCGGATCCCAACAAACACACTGCGAAAAGAGTTACATCAAATAGATCTCCAAGAGACCATTGTATTGAGAATCAGAGAGAGAGAGAGAGAGAGAGAGAGAGAGAGAGAGAGAGACAGAGGAAGCCATCTAGCTACTAACTACGGACCCGAAGGTCTACAATGAACTACTCACGCATCATCGGAGAGGCAGCAATAAGGATGACGAACCCCTCCGTGATGGTGTCTAGATTGGATCTGGTGTTTCTGGAACTTGCGGCAGATAGAATTGTTTTTCAATGACTCCCTTAGGCTTTTTGTATTTTCAGGGTATTTATAGAGCAAAGAGGCGGTGCGGGAGGCGGCCGAGGTGGGCACAACCCACCTCGGCGCTAGGGCCCCAGGCGCGCCCAGGTGGGTTATGCTCCCCTCGTGGCCCCCCTTTGGTACTTCTTCGGCCAAACGTGTGTCTTCTGGTCCAGGAAATATCTCCACAAAGTTTCGCCGCGTCTAGACTTTGTTTGGTATTGATTTTGTGCGAAGTAAAAAAACAAGCAAAAAACAACAACTGGCACTGGGAACTATGTCAATAGGTTAGTCCCAAAAAATGATATAAAGTTGCTATAAAATGATTGTAACACATCCAAGATTGATAATATAACAGCATGACACAATAAAAAATTATAGATACGTTGGAGACTTATCACACGCGCGCGCGAGAGAGAGATAGATAGATAGAGAGAGAGAGAGAGAGAGAGAGGAAGCCATCTAGCTACTAACTACAGACCCGAAGGTCTACAATGAACTACTCACACATCATCGGAGAGGCAACAATGAGGATGACGAACCCCTCCGTGATGGTATCTAGATTGGATCTGGTGTTTCTGGAACTTGCGGCGGCTGGAATTGTGTTTCGACGACTCCCCTAGGATTTTTGTATTTTTAGGGTATTTATAGAGCAAAGAGGCGGTGCGGGAGGCGGCCGAGGTGGGCACAACCCACCTCGGCGCTAGGGCCCCAGGCGTGCCCAGGTGGGTTATGCTCCCCTCGTGGCCCCCCTTTGGTACTTCTTTGGCCAAACGTGTGTCTTCTGGTCCAGGAAATATCTCCACAAAGTTTCACCGCGTCTAGACTTTGTTTGGTATTGATTTTGTGCGAAGTAAAAAAACAAGCAAAAAACAACAACTGGCACTGGGAACTATGTCAATAGGTTAGTCCCAAAAAATGATATAAAGTTGCTATAAAATGATTGTAAAACATCCAAGATTGATAATATAACAGCATGGAACAATAAAAAATTATAGATACGTTGGAGACTTATCGCGCGCGCACGCTCGCGAGAGAGAGAGAGAGAGAGAGAGAGAGAGAGAGATCCCGAGATGAAACCGAGAGAGAGAGTGGGCGCATGTGTGATACCTGATGCGGATTCAAATTTTTGAACCGGTGATCATAGCATCAGCAAATCATATATAAAGGCTATTCAATGTTAGTTTTGCTTTTGAACATACAATATACTCCCTGTGATCCTTTTTAGTTTACATATAAGTTTTGTGTGTAGTCGAAGCATTTGTACTTTTATAAAACTTATAGAAAAAAGTATAAACATTGAAGAACACCCAATCAATATTTTTACATTCGTATGTACTCCTAGATTTGTATTCAAACAGAAATGGTTTCTGATTTGTATTCAAACACGTGAATGTTTGTTCTCGCGCATGCTCTAACTACTAGGATTTCACCCCCGATAGCTAGTTTGATACTAACTTTTCTTTGAAGCTCCCTATCCAGTAGTAGTAGGAGTAGTAGTACTAGTGGAGTACTGACAACATCTGCAGTAGAGTATGGAGTGCTCCTAGTACTAGTATTACTAGTAGTATGCTACTAGTAACACTCGGCCGGCCACAAACTCTCAACAAATTTCTTGGAATCCGTGGTACAATCTCCCCATCCAGCCATCCACGTCTCTCTTCTAGTAGTAAATTAAGCCAACGCGGGCGGGGGAGGTGGAATGTCATGGTACATAAATAGGGGTGTATGATTCCCCATGACTTGTGCATGGACAGGCAAGCCTCCGGCGCGACAGCATTAAAGCAAGCAGCACCAAGTATCCAAGACAAGAATGAGGCAGCAGAAGAGATAGCACTTTGAGAAATCAAAGGGCAGATTAAGAATTCCGAGACAAGCCAAAGGAACAAGATATCACTAAGGGAAAAACCTCCCCTGCCGGGCAGGTGAGCCTGGTCATAGTGAGGCCACCCCAAGGAAAAGTCCCAAGACCTCCACGGTAAGGGTTGTGGGGACGCTGATGGCCTACTTCCCCTCCAAGGCTCCATCGCTCCACCTCACAGCGATGCAAGCCACTTATCGGTGCGATGTCGAGCCCCCAAGTTATTACGTGGCTGTCATTTGGCACGTTGCAGACATTCTGAGGAATATCACCTCTAAATGACACCCGTCCGGAGGCGTGTAATGCAGGCAGACAAGAAGATGACTAAAACGGCACGAGAAGGCTTGCCGGGCTACATCCACGACATGACACTAAGCGGTGCAGTTAATGCACCTTGTCTTGTCTGTAGAGTTAGGTATGATAACAGTGTGGCTATCTAATCACTTGATAATGACCGTTTTGCCATTATGGTAACCCGTTGACCTATAAAAGGAGGATCATGACAGCCTTAGAAAGGATTCAGACCCTTGTACACACTTATGCGCGTAGCTGCTCACCTCGAGGCGACCTTGCCGGGCTTGAGCGCTACGTCTCCACCCCGGTCCTCTCATCAAACCACCAAAGCAGGAGCAGGGTTTTACACCTCATGGCGGCCCGAACCTGGGTAGAAAACTAACAACGTCATCACTGCCGTGCTATTCATGGCCTCTGCTCTTTGCGCAATGTGCCCTTCCCCCATGCCGAACAATAAGGGGCCAACAACCCAATAGGTGATCATGTTGAACCACAACATCTATCGCGTGCCTGGGAGGGGGGAGCTCTTGCGTGAACCTGAGGTCGTCAACAGCGCGTCAAGATACACCAGCATTGGCATCAACATTTGCATCATCAGTGGCTCCTAAGGAGAAGGGTGATGCCGCTCCCCCATTCCGTCTTGCCCAGGCCCTGTCGCCCATGCCAACCGTAACCGGGGCAACGGAGGAAACGGGAGGCGGCGGTGCGACGAACCTGAGCCGCTCAGGCGGCGCGTCCTCCGCACTGCCCCTATCCGCATGAGAAAGGCGAGGCGCGCGACAACACTTTCCTGCTGGCGGGTTCCCGCCAAGCATGCCAGGAGACTGAGAGAATCGCTAAGGCTAGCGAAAAACATGGTATGGCCTCCTCCTCCTTCGCTTTTATTTGTAGATGATCGAGCCGCACATGGGGTAACGTTTTCAACATCGATTAGCCCATGCAGAACTCAGTTCAGCACTTACCCCTCCAAGGGAAAGTCCCGAGGGAAGCGCTGGTGCAAATCCATTGGTTGACGCCCTAGCAAGCACGCTCCGGCAGGGCTGTCCGCGCCAGCGTGACTTTTTATGCCCATGGCGCGATATCGTCGACAACAAAGGGAGAGAGTAAAAAGGAATCAACCATCCCTTTTCGTCGTGCATTATCGCCCGCAAATATTTGATTAGCCCCTCAAGCCCTTGCCTAGGGTAGGCATGCAACTAACAAACTACCAAGTCTCTTTCTTGCACAAGTTTTTGTTGTTAACCTTTGCAGACATGAGGCAACACGCAAATGCCGTCCCCTCGGGATATGCAGACGTGGTGAACGATCGCTGTTAAAAGGTAAGGTAATCGTGAATGAAAGCTAAGTCAACGTGTTCACTGCTTCTTTCTCTCCGAAGTCCGCATTTGCTTATCCCTTGGATAACCAGGGTGTTCCGTATGGAGAAATCTTTCATGAGATGGCACCTTGCTGGATTTGTCTGCGCCCCCACTCTTTTTCGAGACTGCTCAGAGAGTAGGCGGCTGCATCAAAGACGCCTAATGAAAAACGTGCCAGGGCGTGTCTTCGCCAGCTGAATGCTAAGGACCCATTCCTCGCAGCAATCGCGGCAACATGCTACTAGCGGGCAACTAAAACACACAAAAAGAAACTAACCATATGAACATCCATGGATTAAACACAAGAGGGATAGCATGCATTTGAAATTAATTAAACACCACTTCAGTGCGAGCAGAAGTAGTATGAGATCTAAACACAAGACATGCATAATGTTTTTTTATAGGGTAACACGGCGACGCGAATAATTCAGTGCGTGCTTGGGGGCCTTATGAAGCCCTGGGGATGGAGAGCACTTTGTCGGTAGAAGGGGCAACCTTCTCCTCGGCAGCGGGGACGTCAGCACCTGTCGACAGCCTCCTAAAGCCATTGGTGAGGTTGAAGTCCGGATGGCGGAAGGCGATGTTGTTCAAGACCATGAAGAGGGCATTTCAGGCAAGCTTTCAAGACTCGCCTGCAAAATGAGCAGCTCTTTCTTCCTCGTGTGTCTTCAGCCCTTCGATCAATCCGCCAAAGAAGAGCGCTAGCTTGACACTTGGGACCTCGTGCCTGCCAACCGAGAAGGCTGGGCTCTCCATGCCCATCTTGCGATCTGGGTAGTGAGGTGCTCAGCAATGTCGGCCAGGTTTTTGATCCAAAGATCGTGTTGTTGAACATGGTTCGCCAATTTGTCCTCAGCATCCTTTTGGAGGATCTTAGTATTTTCCAAAACCCTTATCAACTGCTTCTCATGAACCCCGACAGACTCGATCATGCTCTCCTACAACACCCATGATGCGGCTATATCTCCCACGTGTCGAAGCACGACTTAGAGGCATAACCGCATTGTGGTTTTGTCGCAAGAACGGTCATCTTCACACAATCCCATGTAACGAACAAGAATGGGATAAATAGTTGGCTTACAATTAGCACTTCACACAATGAACATATAATTCATACATCATTCAGAGTCCACACATAGTCCGACTACGGACGAAGCCAAAAGAAAAGAAGATAACCCCAAATGCTAGATCCCCCGATCGTCCGAACTGGGCTCCACTACTGATCAACATGAAACGAAACATAGCAATGACCAAGATCTTCGTTGAGCTCCCATCTGATCTCGGTTGCATCACCTGCACTGGTATCACCGGCACCTGCAACTATTGGTAGTATCTGGTGAGTCATGAGGACTCAGCAATCTCAAAACCCGTGAGATCAAGACTATTTAAGCTTATGGGTAGGAAGTGGTAATGACGTGGAGTTGCAGCAAGCACTAAGCAAATATGGTGGCTAAGATACGCAAATAAGAGCGAGAAGAGAAGCAACGGAACGGTCGAGAAGCTAGAAGTGATCAAGAAGTGATCCTGAAACTACTTATGCAAAATCATAACACAAAGACCGTGTTCACTTCCCAGACTCCACTGAAAAGAGACTATCACGGCTACACACGCGGTTGATGCGTTTTAATTAAGTCAAGTGTCAAGTTCTCTACAACTGGATATTAACAAATTCACATCTGCCACATAACCGCGGGCACGACTCTCAAAAGTTTATACCCTGCAGGGGTGTCCCAACTTAGCCCATCACAAGCTCTCACGGTCAATGAAGGATATTCCTTCTCCCAGGAAGACCCGATCAGTCTCGGAATCCCGGTTTACAAGACATTTCGACAATGGTAAAACAAGACCAGCAAAGCCACCCGATGTGCCGGCAAATCCCAATAGGAGCTGCACATATCTCGTTCTCACGGCACACCGGATGAACACTACGTACAACTAAAACCATACCTCAAGTTTCCCCGAGGTGGCGCCCAAGTGGCTCTAGTTCGGACCAATAATCAGAGGAGCACTAGCCTGGGGGGGTTAAAATAAAGATGACCCTCGGGCTCGCGAAAACCCAAGGGAAAAAGGCTTAGGTGGCAAATGGAAAAACCAAGGTTGGGCCTTGCTGGAGGAGTTTTATTCTAAGAGAACTGTCAAGGGGGTCCGATAAATCACCCAACCGCGTAAGGAACGCTAAATCAAGGAACATAACACCAGTATGACGGAAACTAGGGCGGCAAGAGAGGAACAAAACACCAGGCATAAGGTCGAGCCTTCCATCCTTTACCAAGTATATACGTGAATTAAATAAATAAGAGATATTGTGATATTCCAAAATATCCATGTTCCAACAAGGAACAAACTTCATCTTCACCTACAACTAGCAACGCTATAAGAGGGGCTGAGCAAAAGCGGTAACATAGCCAAACAATGATTTGCTAGGAAACGTGGGTTAGAGGCTTTACATGGCAATATTAGAGGCATGGTAAACAAGTGATAGGTAGCGCAACATAGCGATAGAACGAAGCAACTAGCAAGCAACTATAGAAGTGATATCGAGGGTAATGGTCATCTTGCCTAAAATCCCGCAAGGAAGAAGAACGAGTCCATGAAGAAGACAAACAGACATAGTCGAACGAATCCTCACAACTCCGGAATGAAACCACAGCTAACGAGAGAAGCAAAATAGAAAGAAGGAAACAACATGCATGGTAAACAACCATCACATAAACATGGCATGAGGCACAATCAAGTATGATGCATGTCCGGTTTAGTGAGTCATGGCATGGCAAGGTGAAGCAAACAACACTACAATTTAAGTGGAGCTCAATATGCAACGAGTTGCATATTGACAGAACACCATATCATTTATTTAGTTCTATCTCGTTTAGGTACCCAACAATATTAAATGTTATTAAACATGGAAAGGGGTGAAGCATAAGTAAACTAACTATTAAGGCAAGTTTAAATGAGGCCGGAAAAAACAAACAACAATTCTGGAAAATCCCCATGTCATTTAGCAATTTTAAAGCGACCAACAATTTTAAACATTTTAAATGTTGTTATCATGATGCGGATGACATATACAAGTTTTATGCAATTTTTATGAAAAAGTTGACATAAAGATGATAAGGAGCATTGGTCACCATGGCAGAACTAAATGGGTGCCACAGCAACGAAACTGAAAATTATGCCACAACAACATATCGGTTCCGGTAGCTCACGGAGATACCGGTGCAAAAGGAAATCGGCGTGAGCGTGTCATGCAAGGATGGTGGGGTGATCCCGGATTCCGGGTTCCCACGGGACGGCGACATGGCAAACGAGGAACGTGCACGAAGCAAACGGGCACGATGCAAACATACGGTTCATCTCATACAACATACATTCATCCACGGGTCATCGTCTCGGCGGTTATACCTTCGAAGCGTGCATTTTTGGGGCGGAACACGTTCGATGAAGGAAGTAGTGGTACACGGGCCGTAGTGGAAGTAGTCGTTCTCGCGACGGTAGTGGAAGTACTGGTTCACGGACGTCGTGGAAGTAGTCGTTCACGGCGAGGTAGAGGTACTCGTGATCTTGGCGACGGTAGTGGTACATCTCGTAGTGGACTTGGTGCATCCACGGTCTTCGGGCATAGTGGTACACGATGACGGTAGTCGAACTTGGCGATCCGGAGAGGGTACTTGCGAACAAACGCCAACGTGGTACTTGGTGTCTTGTGGAACTTTGTGCTCCAAAGAGGCAGCGAAACATAGTCGACCTTGCCGTTTCAGTGTTGTAGTCTTCCCGGTGTGGGGTCTTGGCGAAATCCACGAAGGCATCCTTGGGCATCCCTAGTTGCCGAGTCTTGACAGTGACAAGAGGGGCGATGAGGCCAGCAGGGCAGCAAGGTGGGTGGAGATCTTGTGCCTGCTGGCCGTGAAGGGGCAGCAAACAAAGATGGCTGGGTCGGGCATCATGGTTGAAGGACGGCGGCAGGACTTGACGCAGGGGAGGTCGAGGTTGCCAGCAGCATCGGCTGCAATGCGGCTAGCCTTCGGTCGTGAACAGCTCTGACGGCGGCCTGGTTCTGCAATGACTGGCGGCGAACGACAGAGGGCAGGCAAGGCGAAGCAGGAGAGGTCTCCGACGGGGCAGGAGATCAGTGGAATGCGGGCTCCTGGTGGAGCTCGTCGTCGACCGAGGTCACCGGCACGACGCGGCGAGGTGCGGGCGGCCGGCGCGAGGAGGTGGAGAGGCGCTGCGAGGAGAGAAGGGGAGTCACAGGATCGAGGGGAGGAAGAGAGATGGGGATCGAGCGAGCAGGGCTCTCACTGCTCTCTGTGTGTGTGCGTGGCGGCGGAAGGAGGATGGAGGGGATCGAGGAGGGAAGGCACTAGGGATTGAGAGAAGTAGAGATGAAGGGGACCGAACCAGGGGTGCTAGGGTTCGGGAGGAGGCTGGGCTTCAGGAGGTTAGATGGGCTGGCCTGGTCATTGGGCCAAAATAGGCTTCTGTCTTTTCTATTTACAGAAAAAAGAGAGAAAAGAAGAGGTTAGAGAAGGAGTATGGACTAGTGAAAGAAGTGGGTGTCTGGTAGGTCCATAAATGTTGAGAATTTCGGTGCAGCTCGGGAAAATGACGAAAGAATTTGATGGACAAAGTTTGAGGTCAAGAAGTGAGATAACAAGGGCATGGGGAATTATTTTGCAAGTGTGTCAAAGGTAATTCCACATCAATGGAATATTTTATAATAGTTCCCTAATATTGGGAGGATATGTTATAAAGAGTAGTCACCCTTCCCTCGATTTAAATGGATCGAAGATCCATACAATTTATTTAGATGAGTTTTTAAAATTAAATGATGTGATGGCATGATGCAATGCAAATGATGCAACAAACAAAACAAATCACACGACGAAACTCGGAGTAGCTGGAAGTCTTCTGGAGCGTCGGTCTTGGAGCGTTACAACACTCCACCACTACAAGAGGATCCCTTCCCGAGATCTAGGATGGCACCCGAGAGAAACGGAAGAGGAAGAGAGGAGGTAAAACTAAGTTGCTTCTTCGACAAAAGAGTGAAACCAAAGAACCTTGAAAGGTTGAAAAGTTGAAAGAAATAACACACCGGAGTTGAACACAATTGAGAGCACTGCGGTAGAAAATAGAAACAAGGAACACCATGTGAACCTTGGAGGTTGCAAAGCTATGAATGACGAGCACAATGGACAAGAAGGAATTGAAACCACTCTGATTGAAATGAGATAAACAAGGACAGCACTCCGGTTGAAAAGAGATGCAAGACTTGATAAGATGAAAAGAACCTGAAGAGATGACACAACACTCCGGTTAAATGCGTAAGCACGAAAAGAACATGATCCTCACAATTCGAGATGATGAGTGAAAAGAGCAACATCACAATGCCTCCGGAAGAAATAATTGAAGATAGATCATTGGAATAAAAGAATGGAGAAGAAAATGCCAACTTCTGCCACAAATGAGCTTGGAAGGTTATAACTGAGTTGTTGGAAAACCAACAATGAAACTAATAAGCTTGTAGTGGGCTTATGGAAAACTTCTCAAAATTGAGGTGAAATTCTGCCACTATGGAAACAAATAATATAATTGATAACACCGACAAAATGAACATTTTCTTCCACCAAGATGATAAAGAGATACCTTGGATCATTGATAAACACCACAATAGCAACATTCCTTAGGGTAGGCTTTAGGTGAAATATGACACAAGATAACTCCAATGAAGAGATTAATGGATTAAGAATACCTCATTCTTGACAACATGTGAATCACGAAACATGAATGGAAATTGTCAAGAATGATATAACACCACCTCAAAATATAAGGTAGAAAGAATTGCACTTTGGAAAGCAAGATGAAGAATACGTGAGCTCCTCAAAACAAAACATGTGTTGAGCACCATGTTTATTTTTAGAGTATAGCTTGGCTGATCTGAACTTCAAGAGAAATCTTGAAGAACAATTGAAGAATGAAAAGAATCCTTGACGAACCACCATGTAGAGCCTCCATGAAGAACTCCGGTAATAAAAGGATGATAAAAAGAAAGAAAAGTTGAAAACCCAGGGTGATGCCTTGCGATGATTCAGATGGAGCTTCACGACGAGATAATGCGGAAAACTTGGAACTCCGAAAAAGAAAAGATGAAGCATCTCGAACAGAGAAATGTGGCATGATGAACAACTCTGGAAAGAAGAAACTAGATCACTTGGAACAATAATAAGAATTACGTTATGCGTATCCTTCACCTATTTAAATTGATGACAAGCAACGGATTTGGCATACTACTTATTCTCGTAGAAAGGATTAAGAGGGATATAGCGTAAGCTTGAGAAGGTATTGATGGAACCACTGTTCGGATTTGGTGTGGCACCCCGGCACAGAGTGACCGGTTTATCTTGCATTGCCAGCCCAGAGACCTTGTCTTCTGGAAACACACAACACTATGGTACAGAAAAACAACCGCTTTATTCATGCTAGCGGAGCATAGTTTATATTACAACAGTTAGCGAGGCCAAGCGGCACAAACGGTGCAGCTGAACAATATGTACATTATTTACTGAACATAAAGGGGCCTCGAGCATGACAACTACTCGGCAGCGAAACAACGTCGTAGCGGGACTCCATAGCACAGGGACACCGATGTGGACACGGTCTAGACTAGGATAGCACTCCTTTCCAACGAGACTTTCCTGAAATCTGGCATGACACGCGAGGTCAGTACAATGAATGTACTTGCAAGATCACAATAAGCATAAACATAATGACAAATAATATCATGATATTTAACTATTTAAGCAACAATGCAACCATATATCCAACATGGTGTGACTATGCTCAACTAGTACTCGTTCCCCAGACTTGCTTATTGGACGTGATGAATTCCAGACCACAAACATATAATTTACAAAACACACCCGTGATCCTTACGGCGACAACAACCTGACCAACTCGTGGCCCGTGATCCTTACGGCGATCACAACCTGACCAAGTCGTGGCCCGTGATCCTTATGACGATCACAACTCGACCAACTCAAGGCCCGACTCAACACGATGGCCTCACTGCCATCCTCAGTACAAACTTAGTGTGCATATTTTATTAAGTGTTGACCCATGGTGTACCCTACTTTTGAGCGTGTCCGTAACCGTGGACTCGACTATCGATAGATTAAAAACACTCTGCAGAGGTTAGTACATTGTACCCACACTATGGAACCCATGGCCTCGCACTCCCATTCGGGTGGACCAACGACACTCCGATGAAACCATTTCATTGTCATGACACTCTCCTGGCCATTCCAACTCAGTCCCCATCGGGCTTGTCCAGGGTGGCCCCGTGTCTACCTCCAGTCACCTCGACCACCATCGTAGCCACGATCCACTCTGGATCCAGTACCAAAACTTAAATTAACAACAGGCTCACAAGGTTATGCTTGCCTACAGGGCCAGGGTACAGCACGCCCATAGACTTACCTAAATGGAGGCACCGGCCAGTGGAACGACAATGAAACACATTAAGGCCGTCCCATACCAGCAAATGTGGTTGCACTGGGAAAGACTCATTTCAGCGGCACCATGACCCGGTCAACAACATATTCAAGTTGAGTTTTTAATCAGGTTCAACTTAATGTGAAAATAACCAGTGTCATAATGCCATACTATGCATCACTTAAAATATGCATCACATAACCATGCAAACAACTGAATCAACCACGCTCCTACGGAGCCATCATCAACTCATGCTACTACGCTGGTTAAGATCACACCTCACTTACACCACAATCATTTCTAGCAATCTCATCATTTTTCATCATGCAAAAATAATAATTAAACTAATTATCAAACTCTGTGACCATATCATTTCTTCATTACTTGCAACTAAGTTCTCCTTAGCTTACCAACAAGATTCACTTCAAACATTCTATAGTTCAAGTATTTTAACATGACAAGCATTTAACAGAATATAATCATTATATAACTAATTTAAATGCATAAGTATTCATAAGTTCAAGTAGGAAAATCACAAATATTGAAGTGGCACTATGAAAATGTTACTGTGGCTTGCCTTAGCACTAATGAGGTTCACAAAGCTCCTGGTGATCCTCAAGACAAGCTGGCTCTTCTGAAAATAATCAAAACCACAAAAAGAAAACATCAAGAAACCTACTGAAAATTACCAAAAAATCTAGATAGCAAGGAAAAATCCCATATTTTGGGTGCTGTTAGATTTTTGGACACAGAACACAATGCAAAAAGAATCAATGCATTTGGACTTATAGGTAAAAAGTTATGGCCATTTGAAGATTCCTGGATTTTAAATGAATTTGAAATAAATAAACAGGGGGGTGACGTCGAAAGCGTAAACACTCGGGGCGGCACCACTCATACCGCTTCGTGCGCGTTATGAGTGGCTGACTAGCGGGCCCCGCTAGTCAGGCCGAAGGGAGGGGAGAGGGAAACAGAGGGAGGCGGCGCTTCGCCGGAGCTCATGCTGGCGGTGAGGCTTCTTGGAGTGAAACGAGAGGGAGGGACCGACGGAGGAGATGTTTGCGCACCTGCCCATACCCGTAGCGTAGCTAGCGGTGACCGGACGGCATCGGATTTGACCTCTCCAGCGGAGGCAGAGGGCGGAGGTTGCCGGAGGTGACGACGACGGCGGCTTGGGGCGGCTCCAGGGGCTCCAGAAGGGTGAGTTGGCTTCACGGAGGAGAGTCAGAGGCCCTGGCGGGGTCGCCTTAGCTTGGGTGGGGTCGGAGCTACGAGAACGATCAGGAGGGGATCGCCGGTAAGCTCGGCTCCGGGACGGCAACCCGCGACCTGCCCGGCAGGGCTGCGGCTTCTACTGGCTCTAGGAGGAGGTGGGAGTGGCTGCGGGTGATCCAAGAGGCTGCGGGTGGCTGCTTTTATAGGCGGGCGGCGAGGAGGGCTCGGGCTCCGCCGGAGGACACCTGTCCACGGCGCTCGGTGACGAACGGCGCCAGAGAGAGAGGGAGAAGACGACGGAGGTCGTGCAGGAACTGTGCGCGGGCGCGGACGAGCACAGGAGCGAGGGGGAAAGAGACAAACACAGTGCGCCGCGCACTGTGCCGTTGGCCGGACCGTGCCCGTGCTCGCTGCGGCGAGCTCCGACATCGGCAAGTGGCAGGGGGGAGTTATGGAGGTGGACACGAGGATGGTGGAGAGGTGTGGCACGCTCTGGCCGGCTGGACAGTGAGCACACGCTCAACGGAGGCGCTAGCGATGCGTAGAGCATGCATATTGCATGCCAGCATGCTCGGACGAATGCAGTCACCGCGTGAGCCATGACATCAGGCCACCCTACGCACTAACAAAGATGTCTGGCGTGTAGTCCTTAGTAAACTAAGTTGTTACCACGGTTTGGTTAGGTTCCAGGTGCAGTAGAAGTAAACTTGTGCTGCTGACAAGTTACTAGACTGTAACTTTGGAGAGTTACTATGGTCAAACCATTGGGATTCAAGGGTTGAGGTTTGGGGTTTTACTAACTCTTATTAAGGTAAATAGGCACAGGGAAAACCAGCTAAAATGGAGCTAGTAAAAAGGTAGTTGCTGTAGAAACTTCCATTTCTGCCCAGAAGTGACTTTATTTTCTGTAGCCAAAATATTCCAAAGAGTGGTGAAATATTTTTTCTCAGAAAGGTGCCCTAGGTTCCAAAGAATAATTGGGATTTTTCTCAGGATTTTTGGGGCAAGAAAAATTATGGTTGCTTTGGAGCTCAAAGGGTTAGCTAGGGTTTTGGAGGCCAAAATGAATATTTTTCAATTAAGAAAAATATTCCAAACAATATTTTTGGGTTGTCCAGGGGTGAAATGATGGTTGTGAGGTGGAGAGGGAACACTTTGGTGAAAATCAAGGGGTACCCAAGTGGTTAAGTCGAAATGAAATGATTCAAAACTCCAAATTCAAAACCCACTCAACTGAAAATCAAGCAAAGAAGAGAGGGCAAAAACCAGGCTGTCACAAACCTCCCACACTTAGAATGAATCTCGTCCTCGAGATTCGGTTGATGGGGAAAACCATTCTGGATAACATGCCCTAAGAAATTCTTCTGATTCCCAGGTTGATTCTGACTCGGTATGATGCATCCATTGGACATTGTAAAACTTTCGTGATTTACTTTGAGTGACCCTTTCCATCTAATCCAAAATTTTCACTGTCCTCTCTTCATAAGTCAAGTCCTTTGCCAACTCTATCTTTGTCAAATCGGTCTTTTTCTCGGGCGGATATGCACCGTCGCAATTGTGAAACATGGAACATGTTGTGCACATCTAACAGCTCAGGGGGCAACTCCAACTGATATGCCACAGCACCTACTCGTGTCTTAACGGGAAATGGACCAATAAACCTGGGTGCCAGTTTCCCACGAGTTTGAAACCTCTTGACTCCTTTCATAGGCGTGACTTGAAGGTACACATGTTCTCCGGGTTCAAAGTTGATTTGTCGGTGCTTTGCATCGTAATAACTTTTCTGTCACGATTTGGCCAATTGCAATCTGTCTCGGATTTCCTTGACTTGCTTTTCGGCTTCCAGCATGAGATCTGTTCCGAAAATATCGCTATCTCCGGTTTGAGACCAATTTAATGGAGTGCGACACTTACGGCCATACAAAGCTTCATATGGTGACATCTTTAAACTGGTTTAGAAGCCATTGTTATACGAGAACTCGCCGTACGGCAAGCAATCTTCCCATTGTGGTCCTTGGGCCAAATCACAGGCTCGGAGCATATCTTCGAGTATCTGATTTACCCTTTCTGTTTGCCCATCCGTCTGAGGATGATAAGCGGTACTGTATTTCAATTCCGTTCCAAGTGCCTGATGGAGACGGGACCAAAAAGCGGAGGTGAAAAGCGAACCTCGGTCAGAAGTGATGGTTCAGGGAACTCCATGGAGACTGACAATTCTGGATACATACAGTCGTGCAAGCTCATCTGCTCAGTATGAGGTTTTGATTGGGAGGAAGTGGGCCATCTTGGTTAATGTATCCACTATGACCCAGATCGCATTGTTGCCCCGTCGGGTCTTAGGTAGTCCTGTGATGAAATCCATACAGACATCATCCCATTTCCATTGTGACACTGGCAGCGGTTGGAGAAGTCCGACTGGTTTTTGATGTTCTGCCTTTACTTTGTTGCATATGTCGCAACAGGCCACGAAATAAGCAATGTCTTTCTTCATTCCATCCCACCAGAATATTTGTCGAAGGTCTCCATACATTTTTGTTCCTCCAGGGTGGATTGAATACGACGATTCGTGGGCTTCTGACAAAATTTTCTGCTTCAGATCAGCTTGGTTAGGCACACAAATTCTTCCCCTGAATCGGAGGGTACCGCACTGATCCTTCGAGAAATCAAAAAACTTGATACATTTCTGCAGATCTGCATTGCCTGACTGGGTTTGCGGATTTCTTCCTCAAGAGTAGGGGTAACCTTCAGAATATTGGCAAGGCCAGCCTCAACTATGACCAGGTTGAGCTGAGCAATCTCCTCTTTAAGTTCGGAAGGCAAATATTCCAACATGATGTTTAAACAGACGAGCTTTCGACTGTGTGCATCGGCAACCACGTTGGACTTACCCGGATGGTAATTTATTCCAAGGTCATAATCCTTGACCAACTCAAGCCATCTTCGTTGATGGAGATTTAAATCCGGCTGGGTAAATATATACTGGAGGCTTTTGTGATCGGTAAAAATTTGGCACCTTTTTCCGATGAGGTAGTGTCTCCAAATTTTTAAAGCATGAACTACCGCGGCCAATTCCAAATCATGAGTGCGGTAATTTCCTTCGTGGGGTCGTAGCTTCCGTGAGGCATAAGCTACTACCTTGCCATCTTGCATAAGTACGCATCCTAGTCCTTGCCAGGAAGTGTCGCAGTATACGTCAAAACTGTGGTAGATATCTAGAAGTGTTAATACTGGCGCAGTTGTCAAGCGTTTCTTCAACTCGCTGAAACTTTACTCATAGTCCGTAGTCCATTCAAACTTCTTATCCTCTGTGAGCAGCTCCGTCATGGGCTTAGCAATTTTGGAAAAACCTTCAATGAAACGGCGGTAGTATCCGGCTAATCCAAGAAAACTCCGGATCTGAGATACAGTGGCGGGTGGCAACCAGTCGAGCACGTCTTTTACCTTGCTTGGGTCCACGGCTATACCTTTAGCGGATAGCACATGCCCGAGGAATCCAACTTGCTTGAGCCAAAACTCGCATTTACTGAATTTGGCGTATAACGGGTGCTCACGGAGTCGTTGTAACACTGCTCGGAGGTGTTCCTTATGCTCTTCTTCACTTCTTGAGTAAATAAGTATATCATCGATGAAGACGACCACGAACTTATCGAGGAAATGCATGAATACTTTATTCATCATGTGTATGAAGAAGGGGGGGCGTTGGTGAGGCCGAAGGACATGACTGTATATTCATAGAGACTGTAGTGAGTGGTGAATGCGGTCTTGGGAATATCCTCCTTTTTAATTTTGAGCTGATAATATCCAGTCCGCAAATCAATCTTTGAGAATACCTTGGCTCCACTGAGCTGATCAAACAAATCATCAATTCTTGGCAGAGGGTATTTGTTTTTGATCGTGACATCATTCAACTGTTGGTAGTCCACATACATACGAAGGCTTCCATCTTTCTTGTCCACACAAATAGCAAGTGATCCCCATGGTGAGGAACTGGGGCGGATATATCCTTTTTGGAGCATATCATCAAGTTGTTTCTTTAGCTCCACTAATTCGGATGACGGCATTCAATAGTATTTCTTGTGTATTGGCGTGGTTCCGGACACAAGTTCTATTGCAAACGCAAGCTCTCGATCAGGTGGCATGCCTGGCAGTTCATCTGGAAATACATAAGAAAATGCGCTGACCACCGGAATTAATTCCATTTCACCACTGCTGTAAAGACCATTTCCTTGGAGGGTATGCTCCTACGAGCAATAAATTTTGTAGTTTGTCCATTTTGGCCGGTCAAGTTTACTTCTCGGGTCGCACAATTTATGCACACTTGGTACTGAGTCAGCCAATTCATACCCAAGATAACATCCAACTTATCAGACTCAATAAGTATCAAAGACGTTGGAAAACGGATTCCGTTGATACTGACTTCCAGATTGTGGCAGACTAGATTTCTTCTAGTAAGAGATCACGGGGTTTGTACCAGCATATTCTTGCCCAAAAGCAAACAAGGAAATATGTTTTGCGCAACAAAACTCCGAGCAATAAAAGAGTGGGAAGCCCCAGAGTCAAATAAAATTACTACAGGTATGTTATTAGCAGAGAACATACCAATGACGACTTCGGGATTTTCTTGGGCTTCATCAGCGGAAATGTGATGAACGTATCCCGTGATGTCGTGCTGACTTGGAACTGCCTCCAAATAATGGATTTGTGGCTTGAACGTATCATTGGTCCGGTTGTTCTTGGGACACTGTTTGGCATAATGTCCGGTTTGTCCACAAGTGTAACAGGAATTGTTGCACAGGCGATTCTCCAGAACTGGGTTGAGCACGTCATTCTTGACTTGGGTGGTGGCCATGTTAACATTTTGTTTCCAATTAGGTTGGTATGCTATGTGAGTTGGCTGCCAGGTATGAACCTTCTGCACTGGTTGCATTTTGTTTTTGGGCTCAAACTTGCGCTTGTGATCGTTATGGGCAGACTTGTTATCTGATACAAGCCTGTGTTCCCTTTCAGCAATGAAAGCCTTGTTCACCAAGATTTGGAAATCTGGGAAATCGAACACACTGAGAGCACAACGAAGTTGCGGGTTTAATCCACCAAGAGGCCACGTCATATTGAGAGTAATGTGACAGGTGATTGAATTTCTGCAAATATTCTCCCACTGACTGACTTCCTTGGAGGAGCGCGAGAAATTCACGCTGCTTAGTCTTCATAATTCCCGCAGGGATGTGATATTTCCGGAATTTCTCCTTGAATCTTGACCAGGTAATTGCTTCGTTATCAGTCCCTATGGCTTTTTCATTTTCCCACCATATAGCAGCGGCGCCTTCCAGATAATGTGTTACAAATGGAACCTTATCCTCTTCATCAGTTCGAGCAACCTGAAGCTTCTTTTGCATAGTTCTCAACCAATCATCTGCATCAAAGGATCAATGGCCTGACTGAAACTGGGAGGCTTAGTCCTCTGAAAATTAGATAACTTGGAGTGAGGGACGGGCTGATTTCCATTCTGTCCAACCATTGCTTGAATACTTCTGAATAATTCCGTCAGATCATTATTTCGTCATTCCTCGAACATACGCATAATTTGCTCGGTGGAGGGCGGATTTGGCGGTGGAGGCGGTGGTGGCACGTACGGCTCGGGTGATTGTCCTGCCCGTCGTGCGGAACGCCGAACAGGAGAACCCTCGCGAATGTTGCTACTGCAGCCTCCCCGCGTCATCCTAATATGATTTTTGCCAAGTCAACGCAACCGAGATGAGAAACATTCAACATAAACTGGGGAGAAGCCAACAACAAAAATCCAAGTAACACTGAAAAAGCGAAGAAAATACGGCGAATAAAATAAAGTCCAACAAAATTATACATAGACTCATACATGAAAGATAACAACATGCCAGGTCCAACTACCCTCATACATGAAACGAAACATCATGACTCGTACGACTACATCCATACTCCATCCCGACGACTGTGAATACTCGAAAGCTCTACTGCTCTGCTGGTGCTGCGGGGTCCTCTCCTGAAGCGGACTCGGATCTAGAACTGACGGGGTTAACGGAGATCTCCGGGTTAAAAGTGACACGACGACGCTGCCTCGAGGGATCTCCCTCTGGGGCAAGTGGAGGGTGGATCATCGGGGCTACAGGAGTGGCGAGGAGTGAAACCCACTCACCAGGAGCACTAAGTGGACTCACAGTCGTGGTGCCCGAGCTACTCGGAGGAGTAACCGGAGTAACAGGGGGTCTAGAACTGGCAGGAACGTAGGGAGTAAATCCTACAGATGGTGGAGTAGTGGTTGAGCAAGCAGAGACTAAAGTAGAGGCTAAAGTAGTATGGGCACGACTTAGCTCACGAGCCAGCTTGTAGATCAGAAGATTGGTAGCAGTGATGTAGCTAGAAAGGTGGCTAGCTACACTATCAGACTCCGGATCAATGACAGGGAAACGGACACGACCATTATCGTGGAGAGAAGGATAGTAATGCAAACCTGGGTGGTTCCGCATCCGGACCTCGTTATAGCGGAGCTCAACAAGTACCTCGAATGCAGCAAACTAGACAGCTTGAGAAGCGGTAGAAGTGTAGCCGCTTTGAGAGGTATGGGTGTAAGAGCTGGAAGCGGAACTAGTGCGCAGAGTAACCACGACGTGATACTCATACACTGAGTCAGCTAGGCGCTCTCGATACACACGATAGACTGGATCGTCTCCGTGAGGGTACAGCTAACGCCACACATTACAAAGGAGATGCGGCGACGTGTACGGCATCAACTGCAACTGGCACGGATACAGCACCAGAGCCATCTACACTCACAACCATTAGCAAGTTAGCGTAAAAAAAAATCAATGCATGCAGTGCAACAACCAGCTACAATTATTACCGGCACTCAGCTACAACTCGTACCTAATGTCTAGTTAACTCGGCTTAGTCTAGCGTGGCCTACAGTCAGCGCGGCTCTGATACCAAGCGTTGTGGCACCCCGGCTCAATGCGACCGGTTTACCTTGCATTGCCAGCCTAGATAGCTTGTCTTCTGGCAACACAAAACAACATGGTACAGAAAAACAACCGCTTTATTCATGCTAGCAGAGCATAGTTTATATTACAACAGTTAGCGAGGCCAAGCGGCACACATGGTGTGGCTGAACAATATGTACATTATTTAGTGAACATAAAGGGCCTTGACCATGACAACTACTCGGCAGTGGAACAACGTCGTAGCGGGACTCCATAGCATAGGGACACCGATGTGGATATGGTCTAGACTCGGATAGGACTCCTTTCCAACGAGACTTTCCTGAAATCTGGCATGACACGCCAGTTCAGTACATTGAATGTACTTGCAAGCATACAATAAGCACAAACATAATGACAAACAATATCATGATATTTGAACTTTAAGTAACAATGCAACTATATATCCAACATGTTGTGACTATGCTCAACTGGTACTCGTTCCCCAGGCTTGCTTACCGGACGTGATTAATTCCAGACCACAAACATGATAATTTCTAAAACACACTCGTGATCCTAACGGCGATCACAACCCGACCAACTCGTCGCCCGTAATCCTTACGGTGATCACAACCCGACCAACTCGTGGCCCGTGATCCTTACGGCGATCACAACCCAACCAACTCATGGCCCGACTCAACACGATGGCCTCACTGCCATCCCCAGTACAAACTTAGTGTGCATATTTTATTAAGTGTTGACCCATGGTGTACCCTACTTTTGAGCGTGTCCGTAACCCTGGACTCGGCTATCGATAGATTAAAAACACTCTGGAGAGGTTAGTACACTGTACCCACACTATGGAACCCATGGCCTCGCACTCCCATTCGGATGGACTAACGGCATTCCAACGAAACCATTTCATTGTCATGACACTCTCCCGACCATTCTGACTCAGTCCGCATCGGGCTTGTCCTGGGTGGCCCCGTGTCTACCTACAGACACGTCGACCATCGTCGTGGCCACGATCCACTCTGGGATCCGGTACCAAAACTTAACTAAACAATTGGCTCACAAGGTTATGCTTGCCTACCGGGCCAGGGTACAGCACGCCCATAACCTTCCCAAAATGGAGGCACCGACCAAAGGCACGACATTGAAACGCATTAAGACCGTCCCATACCGGCCAATGTTGTTGCACTGGGAAAGACTCATTTCAGCGGCACCATGACCCGGTCAACAACATATTCAACTTGAGTTTTTAATCAGGTTCAACATAATGTGAACATAACCGGTGTCATAATGCCATACTATGCATGACTTAACATATGATTCACATAACCATGCAAACAACTGAATCGACCACACTCCTACGGAGCCATCATCAACTCATGCTACTACTCTGGTTAAGATCACACCTCACTTACACCAGAATCATTTCTAGCAATCTCATAATTTTTCATCATGCAAAAATAATAATTAAACTAATTAACAAACTCTATGACCATATCATTTCTTCATTACTTGCAAGTAAGTTCTCCTTAGCTTACCAACAAGATTCACATCAAACATTCTGTAGTTCAAGTATTTTAAAATGACAAGCATTTAACAGAATATAATCATTATATAACTAATTTAAATGCATAAGTATTCATAAGTTCAAGTAGGAAAATCACAAATATTGAAGTGGCACTATGAAAATGTTACTGTGGCTTGCCTTAGCACTGATGATGTTCACAAAGCTCCTGGTGATCCTCAAGACAAGCTGGCTCTTCTGAAAATAATCAAAACCACAAAAATAAAACATCAAGAAACCTTCTGAAAATTACCAAAAAATCTAGACAGCAAGGAAAAATCCCATCTTTCGGGTGTTGTTTGATTTTTGGACACAGAACATAATGCAAAAAGTATCAATGCATTTGGACTTATAGGTAAAAAGTTATGGCCATTTGAAGATTCCTGGATTTTAAATGAATTTGAAATAAATAAACAGGGGGGTGACGACGAAAGCGTAAACACTTGGGGCGCCACCACTCATACCGCTTCGCGCGCGTAATGAGTGGATGACTAGAGGGCCCTACTAGTCAGGCCGGAGGGAGGGGAGAGGGAAACAGAGGGAGGCGGCGCTTCGCCGGAGCTCATACTGGCGGTGAGGCTTCTTGGAGTCAAACGAGAGGGAGGGATCGATGGAGGAGATGTTTGCGCACCTGCCCGTACCCGTAGCATAGCTAGCAGTGACCGAACGACGTCGGATTTGACCTCTCCAGTAGAGACAGAGGGTGGAGGTTGCCGGAGATGAAGACGACGATGGCTTGGGGCGGCTCCAGGGGCTCCAGAGGGGTGAGTTGGCTTCACGGAGGAGAGGCGGAGGCCCTGGCATGGTCGCCTTAGCTTGGGAGGGGCCGGAGCTGCGGGAACGATCCGGAGGGGATCGCCTGGTGGGTGGCTGCTTTTATAGGCGGGGCGGCGAGGAGGGCTCGGTCTCCGCCGGAGGACACCTGTCCACGGCGCCCGGCGACGAACGACGCCAGAGAGAGAGGGAGAAGACGACGGAGGTCACGCAGGAACTGTGCGCGGGTGCGGACACGCACAGGAGCAAGTGGGAAAGAGACGAACACAGTGCATTGTGCACTGTGCCGTTGGCCGGATCGTGCCCATGCTCGCTGCGGTGAGCTCTGGTGTCGGCGAGCGGCAGGGGGAGTTATGGAGGTGGAGACGAGGATGGTGGCGAGGTGTGGAACGCTCTGGCCGGCTGGGCAGTGAGCACATGCTCAACAGAGGCGCTGGCGACGCGCAGAGCGCACGTATTGCATGCCAGCATGCTCGGACGAATGTGATCACCGCGTGAGCCATGACATCAGGCCACCCTACGCACTAACAAAGATGTCTGGCGTGTTGTCCTTAGTAAACTGAGTTGTTACCATGGTTTGGTTAGGTTCCAGGTGCAGTAGAAGTAAACTTGTGCTGGTGACAAGTTCCTGGACAGTAACTTTGGAGAGTTACTGTGGTCAAA
The DNA here is from genome assembly GCF_018294505.1 of Triticum aestivum. NCBI lineage: Eukaryota > Viridiplantae > Streptophyta > Magnoliopsida > Poales > Poaceae > Triticum > Triticum aestivum. Next base: position 324,756,619 of record NC_057801.1, on the reverse strand, counting down.
CCACTGGGATTCAAGGGCTGAGCTTTGTGGTTTTACTAACTCTTACTAAGGTAAATAGGCACAGGGAAAACCAGCTACAATGGAGCTAGTAAAAAGGTAGTTGTTGTAGAAACTACCATTTCTGCCCAGAAGTGACTTTATTTTTTGTAGCCAAAATATTCCAAAGAGTGGTGAAATATTTTTGCTCAGAAAGGTGCCCTAGGGTCCAAAGAATAATTGGGATTTTTCTCAGGATTTGTGGGGCAAGAAAAATTAGGGTTGCTTTGGAGCTCAAAGGGTTAGCTAGGGTTTTGGAGGCCAAAATGAATATTTTTCATTTAAGAAAAATATTCCAAACAATATTTTTGGGTTGGCCAGGGGTGAAATGATGGTTGTGAGGAGGAGAGCGAACACTTGGGTGAAAATCAAGGGGTACCCAAGTGGTTAAGTCCAAATTAAATGATTCAAAACTCCAAATTCAAAACCAACTCAACTGAAAATCAAGCAAAGAAGAGAAGGCAAAAACCAGGCTGTCACATTTGGAAACAACGAATAAATTGATATGATAATGAAGGACGTGAAATCTTGAACGAACCACCGTAAGAATTGAAAACGAAAGTAGCAAAACACAATTCACCGGGAAGAATTGGAAAACGAATAAAGATACTTGACAGAATTTAGATACATGAGAACGAAGAGATTATTAACTGATTAGAGGGTATTTGAACAATGCACCGTTAAGATTTGGGGAACGAGAGCTGAAGGCTGAGAATGAGTAATATTCAGAAATGATGGCCTTTGGATGATCGAGAAAGGAAGCAACTCCTGAAATGCTCCATATGGTAAGAAAAGAATTGTCACAATCAAAAACAATTATGAGGATGGCATGAAGCTAGAACCATGAATCTTCAAGAGAATGGACCAAGATTTTAGGAGAAATCTCTTCCTCAGTCTTCTATGTTGAGAATGACGATGAGAAACACCACCATGAATTGTTGAGACACTCCGGAAGGATTAAAAGAAAAAAGGTTGAGCCAAATATGAAAAGAATTTGAAAACGACCTTGGAGAAGGCATGTTACTGATGAAAATTCATTCTTACGTCAAACTTGGAAATGAATTTGAGAGTCACTCCTGTTAATTAGAAGAGTTAGGTAAGATCCTAGGGAAACACCTATGGGTTAGGGCCCACTAAAATATATACCATTGAATGATTGATTGAAAGGGGGGATTGCATCGGTTGAATTAAATGGCTTGAATGAGATAACAACCTCAAAATAACTTCAACGGATTGAGAATGGAAACACAAATCTTCCAAGATATCTCCAACACTCCGGATATGAACTGGGCAATGTGAATAAATAAGAGAGCCTTGGATAAGAAATTCACATGGGAAGATATGTGAAACAAAATGAAGAGATATAATGAACACCGAAGATTGAAATTAATCCAACAGAGAAGAAAAGAGACAAAGAATAATATACTTGAAGCTCCGTAAGTATCTTCCTAAGAATCACCAGATAAGAACATTGACGGAAAAGAATGGAGAGACTTCCCATCAATAAAAGGATACTTGATTAAGAAACCTGAGTCTTTGAAGAAACTTGGTGGGAGGGTGGGAAAACAAAGGCAACTTGGGGCACATGGAATGGACACCGTTGAGAAAACTTAGAAATGATCTTGCGGATGTTGAAATGATCGGATCCACTTGAAGAGAAGCACGCCGGTTTCAAAATAATTAACATGACGACCTCGATGATCAAGAAGGATTAGTATTCATATAGCAATATGAGAACACCATTTAGGAAAGGTATGGATTAAACATTTGACTTCGAAGCAACTCAAATAGCACAAATAAAACAAAACAAAGGATTTGGCTTGAAGAATAAGCCGGAAACAAACACATAATAGATCCCATATCGTATCATGTGTCTGTTGGAAAGATATCCTACGAGATACTTGAATTCCCACTTATAAACCCCCGAAACTTTCTGGTTATGCAATCTGGTGTTGGGGTACAGGGGAAGTAATATATCTCACCCAAACTAACAATCCCTACATCCAGCTATATCCATCCGTCAACACATAACCAAGAAAACTTCGAAAATCGTGTACCTCAACCTTCGAAAAGCATCCATTATACAAGCTATAGCAATACTCCCGAACTCCCCAGTACTGGGTGGCGTCGAGGTTATCTTACCACTAGCTGCATAAAAGAGATTTTCGATGTCAGTGAAACTCGGGTATTCCAGAACCGCAACAATAAAATTGTGACGACAACACCTCGAAGCTCAACTCCCCGGGACACTGCCACAACCCCTAAATGTCAGGAGGCACCAAGAACAATGTCCTCATCACAAGACTATCGGAACGATTCCAAGATACCCGCGTGATCCTAAATTTTTTTAGTGAAATTTAAGGAGAGAAAAGTCAAACCACCTACGTCAGGAGACCTCACAAGAGCGACGAAGGGACTGAGGAGTAAAAAGAATCCTACACTCCAATATATATAATCCTAAGACTCAAAATATTTTTGTTCTAGACTCAAAAACGCTAGCGATTCGATCAAGCAGGGGCTCCTAAGTCGGGGATGGCTCTGATACCAACTTGTAACACCCACGATGCGGCTATATCTCCCACGTGTCGAAGCACGACTTAGAGGCATAACCGCATTGTGGTTTTGTCACAAGAAGGGTCATCTTCACACAATCTCATGTAATGAACAAGAATGGGATAAAGAGTTGGCTTAGAATCGCCACTTCACATAATGAACATATAATTCATACATCATTCAGAGTCCACACATAGTCCGACTACGGACGAAGCCAAAAGAAAAGAAGATAACCCCGAATGCTAGATCCCCCGATCGTCCCAACTGGGCTCCACTACTGATCAACATGAAACGAAACATAGCAACGACCAAGATCTTCGTTGAGCTCCCGTCTGAGCTTGGTTGCATCACCTGCACTGGTATCATAGGCACCTGCAATTGTTGGTAGTATCTGGTGAGTCACGAGGACTCAGCAATCTCAAAACCCGTGAGGGTATTACAGCACAACGGAGGCCCGAACCAGTATAAACCTCGTGTCTCTTGTGTTGTTCATCGTGCTAGCTTAGAAATCGCAGTGAGGCTGTGGGCGTGTCTCGGTAGGGAGAGATCTTCGTGCGCACCCCAGAGTTCGAACCTTAAGGGTTTTACCGGAAGCCGATATCCGACATTTGGCATGCTAGGTAGGGGTGCGCTGGAGTCCTCCTTCCGCCGATATGCGTTCCACTGCTTCGTCACATCCATGTTCGGTGACCCGACGGCCAACGCCGACCGCTGGGCGGGATGGCCAGCCCATGCCATGCCGCCTACCCAAGGTGACCTCGACCCTGGGCCTCAGGCAGCCCGCATGCCGCAGAACCCTGCAGGGCGCGGGCGACGTGGTCAAGCGCTGCCTGCCCTCACTCCACGGCGGGTGCGATCAGCCACAAGGGCCTCAAACAACGCCACGGCCATGGCGCCGCACACCCAACGGGAACAAGTGAACATGAGGGCCGCGCTCACTGTGGCTCGGGAGCTGCTGCGGTGCAGGTTGCAGGAGACTAGCCGAGACGTGCTGCTGGAGCGTGTTGTCGAGCCCCTAGATGCCGCAGCTTCGGGGGCGCCTCCCTTCTGTGTCCAGCTTCCACCCTAGGCCCCGGTCGGATCACACCATGGGCCCATCCGCGCCCGTGCGCCGTCAGGCGCGCCCCAAGGCTTCATCGATAGCAGCTCAACCATCGGTGCTGGGCGTCAGGCTACACCAACACCACCCCCAGTGAGCGAGGGCATGCGCATCGCCGGCTACGGCACGGGAGGGCCGCCGCCCTACCATCCCCAAGATGGCGCGTTAGGCCAAGGCACATGGAGCATGGGGCACTACGGTGAACTCTTTGGGGCGACGACCTCAGAGGCTTACGTGCCCCACATGCTGGATCGGGAGTACGCGCTGGAAGACGACCCTGGCTCGTTTCTCGGGTCAGGTTGGGAGGAAGAGACGCCAGAAGACGAGCCTTTTCAGGAGCCCCAAGGAAGCCTCACCAACCGCACTGGCAGCAGCAGCTATCGGGTACCGCTAATTCCTTAGGAGCAAGCTTATGCTTGCCATGGGTCGCAGGAAGTTCAGGTCATTGCAGCGGAAGGCTTCCCTAGCTCAGCAGCCTCCTCTCTGCCAGGAGGAGCGCACTGGGGGCTGCAGGAGATGGTTCGGGAGCCAGGCCCCTCCCACGACACACGATGCAAGGCATTTCTCGGAGGTAGGCCCTCTTCCGGGGAGGTGCTGAAAGCCTGCCCCCGGCAGAGGACCCGTGGTCGCCGAGGGAACCGCTGGTGTCCCCTTTGCCCCATTGGCGTTGTCCTTGGTCTCCGGCCACCGTCAATGGTGGTCGACGGTGGCGCAAGGCGGGGACCTCATCTGGCGACATTAAGCAAGGCCCGGTACGTGTGAAGAAGGCCCAACGCCTATGAAGCTCGCCGCCCGTGACACTCTGACGTAATAATGAGTTGGGGCTATACACGCCCCGGAGTCTCCGGAGAGCTGCCCTCGGGCCTCGGGGGCTCCCTCCCACGCCCAGTGGCAGCACTTAGCTCCGCGCTGGTGAGAAGACGTCGAAGAATATACTAGGTGCCGGACGCGGCCTTTTGCTTTTTGTCTCCCTTTTTGTGGTCGAGCTTCCTTGCTTCGGATTTTAGTTGAAATTGAATTTGCATTTGTGTATGCAGGGGGGTGTCTTGTCTCGTTCGTGTGATTTCTCGTGTTCTGGTTTTTGCCCTTGTTAAAATTTGCAATGGTTGCCTTCCCCTCACGAGCCTCTCGTGGGCAGGGCTGGGACAAGGGCACATGCGCATGCCATCCCGCGACCGGCACTCGCTCTCGCGACGCCCACACCACTTGGTTAGCAGGTCCCTCAAAGGACCGTCGGAGGCTCACGGCCTCGCAGGCCTATTCAGGACTTGTCCGGGCTAAAGGTAAACTACAACAACTAACTCGTTGCAGGGCCCGTGATATCATGTAGGCGCACATTCAACATCATTCCTAAAACCATGTGGCGACAATCTTTTTACATGAGGGGCTTCCCCTCCCAAAATGCTCTTACAACCTTTAGGGCCGCGCCCGAGCTTTTGTGTGCAGGATAAACAGCTGGGGAACACATGATCAGTCAGACATATCACCCACCGCACCCTTTTGGTCACCTCCAGAGGCATCACTGGCGCTGCTGTCATTATCACTGGCATCACCATCGCCATCATTGGCGCCGTCTTCACCACCGTTGACCACATCGCCACCATCCGCTGCAACTACCACCCCGTCATTGTCGAAAGTGAAGGCCCTAAGGAGCGCATCCACATTGTCCTCCACCCACTGCGCCAGGTCACCTCGGATGGCCTCGGGCACCGGGGCGATGACAGCGTCGAAGTCAAAGTGAGGGTCGGTGTTCTGAAGATGCATGAAGACGCGAGAAAATGCAATCCCGAGCAGGCAGCGGCTCCTCTCCTCGACAAGCTGGCGAGATCTCTCGAAGCGGTTCTCCAGGCTCGTCACCACATAAGTGAAGAAGCGGAGATGACTAGCATAGCTGGTCACGTGAGGATGCGGGGCGTCCGCATCACAGATATTGCCTAGGGCCATGTTGGCCCTGTTCCTGAGCTCGTGGAGCATGGGGCCGTGCATGTGCTCTAGTGTTTGCCGTTCAAGCACTTCCTCTCTATTCTGCTGCGCAATGGACTCGGTGTCGTCGACCTGCTGTTGAAGAAGAAGCAGCTCAGCGCAGGTGGAGGCCAACTCAGTCTGCGTTGAGACCAGGGTGGCCGCGGAGGCCTTCGTGCACTGCTCTGTTTCAGTCAGATTGGACCTGAGAGTGGTAGTCCTGCCCGCAGCCTCAACTTCAATCAGCTCCAGTCTTTGGTTGTACCTGCGCACAAGATCTGCATGAGCTTCCCCCACACGGCGGTCGACCTGCTCCTGGATTTGAGGCTCGCGCGTGCCAACCTCGTCCTCCACCTGGGTAACCTGGCGCTCCCTCGTCTCGAACCGCTCAAGGTCAAGATTGCTCTGAGCAGCCTCTAGGGTCAGCGCTTCCTCGCGCCTCCAGAGCTCCTCCTCCTCGGTAGGCATCCCCTTCAGCCATGCAAGGGCGGCCTAACGCAACTCCACTTGCTGCTCCAGGGAAGCGCTCCAGGCTTGGAGCTCCCACGTGTGCTTCTCCGTGATCTTGCTACGATGATCTGCTTCCTGAGCCTCCTCCAGAGCTCGGGAACAGGCCTTTCGCGAGGCTGCAAGGGAAGCCTCGGCCTTCGCATTGTCAAGCTCGAGCTGGTAGCACGCGAGGTTGACTGCCACCTTCAGCTTGCATCGCTCCTCAATCAGCCGCAGGCCCTCAGCTTCAAGACACGCGTCCACATCCACAAGCTCTCCACCAAGTTGGCCCATCGCATCCATCGCCTTCCGGAGGAAATCTCGGTGAACTACGCTCCGCTCTCGCGCACGCTTGAGCATGCTGTTGATGTCGTCCTCCACCGTCGACGCTGTCAGCAGGCCCTGAAGTGGTTCGCCACCTCTCGGCAGGGGGCTGGGGGCTGGCGCCCCCACGATCGCCGGCCGGGCTCCGCAAGGGACCCGGACCAAAGCAGGTCCATCCCCTAAAGAAGAGCCAAGGACCAACGCCAACCACTCGCCGCCTATGATCATAGGAGGAGCCCTAGACAGGCTGGTCACGCCCTAAGTGAGGTCAAGAAGGAAAGGTGGCAAGGGCACAGGCTCAAGACACCCTGCGGGCAGGCTTGCTTCTCCGGCTGACCCCGCGTTAGGGGCAGCATACATGCTCGGGACGCTCAAGGCCAGCCATGAAGGCGAGGCCGGAGGAAGTTGCTTCTTGGGAGACTCCGCAGGCTTGGCAGGAGGGATCTTGAAAAACCGCAGTCAGGAAAGGGGGTAGCGATTGAGGAATTACATGAATGAGGTACTTACTCATCTATGGCGAAGTACTTCCTATGCTTCAATGGTCGGAAGGGGCGTCCACTGCAACTTGAAGACTCCTTCCTCTTGCGGAGGGCGGCGAAGTCCATGCGTAACCGACCCAAGCACTCAACGTGAGGACCAGCACGTGGTGCGGATGGACAAGCACCCAGGCGGCCAACCTCAGGGGGGACCAAGCTGGAAGGACCGATTAGGCACCACCTGCTGATGGCCTTCCGAGGCCTTGGGGGCTCCGGCCTCGGGAGTCGCGGGTTGCGTCCCCCCATCGACGACCGCCTCAGGGCGGGCTTCACAAGCTCCGTAGGATGACGCTTCGAGAACCCCGTGCGGCGTCAGCGCCACAGCACCTGAGCCTCCAGCCTCAAGCGATGCTTGCCTCCCGATGCGTGCAGTGAGGAAGGGAGCCACGGCGACAAGATTCTCGCGAGGCCCCGCAAGGCCAGCCGGACGCAACCCCCATTCGTCGAAGAGAGGCATCTATCCCACAAACTCAGCCCTGTTCGAGCAGAGATACAGGAGGCTACCCCCGTGCCATATATTTCCCGGCGAGGGGTCGCCAGTCAAGACCTCAAGCACCTTCTTCAGTGTTTTGGGCACCAGTTCCGTCTCCTGAAGCCTCATGCGGTCCTGGTCGCCCGCCAGGGCCCACATCGGTCGGTAGTGGCGCTGAAGGGGAGCAATGCGACACTACCCGGGGAGCAATCACGTCGAGATCTCTCAACCTCATTAGTCGGTACGAGATGTAGGAGAGCCAGGGGATCACGAATCTCTCATGGCCACAGCCGGGATTGGGGACAGCAGGCAATGACGGAGGCAACAGTAGAGGGCGGAGCACTCCGACATCCATGTACAGCCACCGCGTCCGGAACCGACTTGAAGAACACTAGAGGTCAAAATCAATCCCCGAGTCGGCCGTCTCTGCCACGGCCTGGAAGCTCATGCACCCCGAGCACTTCAACGGGTCGGTCAGGCGCAACAAGAAGAAGTGGCGCAAGAGGGCGACGGAAGGAGCAATGCCCACCATGGCTTCGCAAACAAAGGCGAAGATGGCAAGAAGGGTAACAGATTGAGGATCAAGATGCATCATATGGATCTAATAGTGGGAAAACACCGCATTGAAGAAGGTGGAGAAAGGGGGAACCAGGCCAGCCCACAGGGCGTCGACGAAGAATCGAACCTCAGTGACTGTCCTGTCAATGGAGGCGTGGGACGCAGGCCAAGTCATCATCCTCCTGCACTTATTGAAGCTGGAGGTGAGCGCAGGTCAAACCTTGCCCAGGGCCTCCAGGTTGAGCACCACTGACTGGCTGATGGGGGGCTCGATTGTAGGGGACGAACTAGTTGAGTACAGGGGCTTCTTCCCTTTCTCCTTGCTAGTTGGCGCCATGGCAATGGTGGGAGCAGAGCTCATGTCAGATTGGGGGCAGAAGCAGAGATTCGAGGAAGAAGGGGGAATAGGAAGCACGCTGCCAGCAAGGGGTGGAATAACTATATAAGGCGCCGTGGCCGCCTAGCCAGGCGGATATTGGGGCAGCATGGGGAAGCGGAGACGCCCACGTCTAATCAGTCGCCAGGCATCGACCAAGGCCGCAGGCTGTGGGGGTCCGTGGAGCCCTGCACTTGCCCTTTGGCTTCGCTGCTAAGCCAAGTCCGCGCGTGCCTTGGGACCGGGGGCTACTGTCGGTGTTCTGGGAACGGGGGTCCCCAGACTAGCCTGCCTGCGGCCTGCAGCGTGGCTCAACCAGTGGCACAGTACGGCCCGTCTTCATCAACAAACTCTCAAGACGCTCGCGAGGGGCCAAGCCGCACAGGGCGGACGACGCAAGGCCTCCTCAAGGGCGGCCTCACCAGGCAGGCTCACGAGGAGGCAGAGAGATCAAGGCGAGGGGTACCTCGCGAGGTGCTCATGACACAAGCCATGGCGATCTAGACTAGGCAGGCGCCAGCCTACGGAGTGTCCTGGTTTCCTCTTTGGTGCAAAGGGGGCAAATGCAGGAGTGGAGTACCGAGGCATCAGGCAAAGGTTTCCATACCGGTGTAGCGAGACCAAGGCCAGGAGGACGTCAGGACGGAGGTCACTGTGGAGCCCAAGACGGTGTCGTCACCAGTGCCTTTGGCAGGCGAAGACCACCTTTAGTAGGATAGCTTGTACTAGCTGTCTCCTTTCAAAATGGCCGTTGTTGGATCCCTTCCCGCTCAGTATTTGGGAAGAGGACCAGGGCCTCTACAAATAGGCCTAGCCACCACAGTAGAAAGGGAGTCATCGAGAGCCAACGGATACGGATCGACTCCTCTCCAAACACCACCAACCACAAGAACACCTCTCCTCGCTAGGCTGTTCTTCCTCTGTACTGTTCATCATCAGCCCAAGAAGCAATCCACCACACCACACACTAGATTAGGGTATTACACCACAACGGTGGCCCGAACCAGTATAAACCTCGTGTCTCTTGTGTTGTTCATCATGCTAGCTCAGAAATCACGGCGAGACTGTGGGCGTGTTTCGGTAGGGAGAGATCTTCGCGCGCATCCCAGAGTTCGAACCTTAAGGGTTTGTCCGGAACCCGATATCCAACAGTATGCAAACTGAAAAATTAAGTAACAATATGAGATCTAGTAAAACTAAAAACACATATGATTTATTGTGTTAAAGTGTAGTGGTGTTGTATTGCATAGTTGTTAGATGTAACATGTGAGAACGTGTAGAGATGTACTTTTGGAAAGGCTACATAGCGAGATTGGGCATAAAGTGCATTCAAATATTTGTATTCATCTTCATAGCATTTGTAACACATATCTAGAGTTTGTACAGTAGACGTGAATGATTGTTCGCTCTTATGAAACAAATACAACAATAATGGGATGGCGTAGGCCAATTTGGGCACTGGCATGTTGGCCTGCTCGACTCCACAGTGAGAGCGATAGTAGAGATAATACACTGGCGGTCAGTGTATTTCAAGCGAAAAGCGTAATACGGTCACCTGATCTTAGAATACGCTCATTACGTCCACTATATATGTTTTGCAGTGATTATACGGTCACTTGCTCACTGTTTAGCATAAGATTGCACTCTGTTGACCGGCCAAATAGTCTGCGTGCCACTATGTTAACTGGTTAAATTGGCCATGTTCCTTGTGGGTCCCACCTATCAGTGCGCAGAGGAAAAAGTAAGATAAACACAAATTTTCGCAGCCGCGACAAGACTCCAACATGTACGAGGGAACCACCTGGTTTTGTATGCCTCTATTAGGGCCTGATGTGTGCGCATGCACGTGTCGGTTGAGCACTTGAGCGTGAGAGTGTGTGTTGGTCGTGTGGTTGCATGCATGCATGCGTGTGTGCGTGTGAGTGTTGCGTGCGTGCATGTGTGCGTGTGAGTGTTGTGTGCTTGCGTGTGTACGTGTGAGTGTTGCACACATGCAGTTCATGTTCATGCGTGTATGTGTGTATAATCACCACACTAGCTCCTGTGTATTAAAAGAGACGTCTCAACATACCAATACAAAGACAACTTGTCCGATGTGCCCGCGTTCATGACTTCGAATAGGGACCGTCCAATATTTTTTTATCGTTTGTTTTCATTCTTATACCTACTGACAGGTGGGCCCTATGGGTGAGATAATGTGTGGTATGATGCAACACTATATGTGCCACATGGAGCGTTTAACTAGTCAACTAGTCGTGTATTCAACAAATACAAAGCTGTATGGTGAGCCCGTGACTGTATAATAATCACAAGACATAAATACTGACCGTAATGAGTGGATTCTTAAGTCCAATGAATGTATCATGCTTTCGCTTCGATTACAATGATCTACACTGTATATATCATGAGAGAAAGATGAAACATGCGTGAATGTGCTGGGGGCATACTTTTAGAGGGCCTAGAGATAGTTTGTGTGCGTACGTGAAAGGGGCTTGGAGGGGGGTGTGCGATGGAGAGAGAGATGCTCTTCGTTTCTCATTATTACTAACTTTATATATAGTATAAAAATATAAAAAATCATAGTGCAGAATAAATATCATACTCCATATAACTTTGTAATGTTGTATATATGTAGAATTTCCAAAATAAAATTTTGGCAATACTTTGTGTAGTTTTTATTCAAAAGGAATGTTGTATGTGAAATAAAAGTGAAGACAAGGATCTTTAGATCAACGGGGTACGTGATAAGATGTAACATGTGTGAATGAGTAGTTGACGTATTTGGTAGGGCCTAGAGAGGATATGTGTACGTATTCGGGAGGGGCATGGATAGAGGGGCCGGCAGGGGGGCAACGAGGGATAGATAGCACGAGAAATGAGAGAGGTCTACAGAGAGAGGGAGATGAATAGGATGTCTCGGCAAGAGATGCCCTTGAGTGTGTCCATGCAAGGGGGGAGGGATAGAGGCATGAGGAGAAATAGATTGTTCTGTGTCTGTGTGGGTATGTGTGGGTGTGAGAAGATAACGAGACCTAGGGGTAGAGGGTGCGTCACCGTGTGAGGTCTGGTGGGCAGAGGTGAGGCCTTAGGTCAGTTCCGTCATGCGCCACATTGGTTGGCCCGTGACGCATTTCAGGGAGACCATGGAGGACTAGTCATACAAGACAAAGATACCAAAGCCGTGAGGGACTCTGTGACCACTGACAAAGTCGGCTAGGATTTGTGACCCTAGGTCCCCAAACTAAGGTAGCCCCTTATCTCCGATATTACCATTCATCCAACCTAAGTTGAAGGGGCATCCTACATAATGCTCTGCTGGAATCATATTCATCGGTTAGGAAGAGAGGTGGAGACAATGCGTGTGAGATAGGCCCAAAGATAATATGCGTGCGGGAGACACATAGGAAGGTTTATGTATCGAGAAAGTGTTGATGGGGATTGTGCGTGCGTCTGCGTGTGAGAGGAAGAATGCATGTGACAAAGTTTAGTGAAAACAGTCATAAATGGTTGTGAGAGAGAGGGAGAGTGAGATCGGGAGCATGTGTGCGAGAAAGACACCTCGGTAGAAAGTGTGTGAGCATGTGTGAGAGACCCCGAATGGATATACACCGTGTGCGCGTATGTGTGAGAGAGAAAGTTAGCGCATGTGTGAGGAGGGTTCTATGGAGAGTGAATCGAGACGTAAATGGCTGATGTACACATTGAATAAAACTACAAATTTTATCCAAATATTAGGATGGGATCATGATATCTACAATTCGTCTAAGGAATGGTCATTTATCCATTAGACATCCAATATCTAATTTGAGCATGTGTGTGCTATTATTAAACATAATTGATCCATAGAGTCAGTATTTTGAAGTCCAATGCATCGCTTTAGCAATTCAAATATAAACGTGAGTATAGTTCATGTTGTGTGTGTAAAGAAAATTATACATACAAAAGTTACACAATGAACATTCTAAATAGCTAGCTAAGAACTAACATACATTTTTATTCAACTTAAGGTGGTTTAAAAAACAAATTCAACATGAAGTCCATTCAATTATTTGAATTCGAGATCATGGCATTTGTAAATCATACCTAAATTAAGGGGGAACCAATTTTTGCTCTGCTTTTGTACATAATAGCATATATAGTCGTGTACAAAATATATTCAAATTTACCTCCTCCATTACAAAATAATCCTAGTTATAGGATTGTCAAGAGTCAAAATTCAATAAATAAGCGCATAATTGTCGGTGTACTAAAGTAGCGGCACTCCTTTGTACCCCTTACTTGAGCACGGGCAGTCAGATTCGTGCCCACGGCCACGCTTAAGCAGAGCAGGGAGAGGGAATCAAAACCACAAGATGGTCGGAGCAATGCCAAGACATAGGCACAAAGAGCAAGAATGCAAGGTGGTTTCCCACGGCAAGACCCTTGCCGGGGCAGCCTCCACAACCCCGGCAAGGACCTTGCCTGGGCAGCTTACCCAACGCTAGCAGGGTGCGCCATCCTTGAGCCCCAGGTTTTCCAACGCCACCAACCATGTTGAGACCAAGGCTCGGGAGGCGCCTCCTTGATGGCATGCAGATCTTTGTGAATACAAGAAACACTCCAAATGAGATGAGGATTAGAAGACGACGAACCTCGGCGAGATCCTCGCCAAGGAAACCCATGAGACCCCCGGCAAGATCCTTGCCGGGGACGACCATGACGCCACGGCGAGACCCTTGCCGAGGACATCCGCGAGGCCACAGCCAGCCCCGCACCCGCCAAGTTTCTACCATCGCTCCCATGCAGCTACCAGCCCACCAGCTAGGCAGGCACCTACTTATCGACGTAAGGTTTCCAAGCCAACTCAGTGCATGCCTACGTGGTGGCATGCAAATCTTTGTGAAGGCCCTACCACCGCGCCACCTCAGTAGCGTGCTAGCCTACATGGTGCCGACCGCCTCGCTGGCCCAGGCGCGTGTCAAGACAGGGCGAAGCGGCGGTAAAGTGAGAGGGACACCTAAGGGGCGCATTAAATGCGTCTTGTCCCGTAATGGCCAAGCGATAAGCTTAGCCACAGTACCCCGATGCCACCTCCTGTGTGCCACTGTGACAATCCCCTTGCCTATAAAAGGAGGCTCGATGCATCTAGGAGAAGGATTCGGACCCTTGGACAAGTGACGCTCGTTGTAGCTAGCTCAAGAACTCCAATAACACATATATACACACCAAAGCAGGACTTTGGTGTTTCGCAGCCTTGTGGCCCATTCATGGGTAAACGACCCGTGTGTTTGTGCTGACTGCTGATCCCGCTCTTCTCACGACCCCGCGCCCCGACACCGTAGTAGGGATTCTTGTGATCCCATAGGTGTCGTTTTCCACTGACATCTTTGGCGCGCTAGGTAGGGGGCGCAGTAGTGAGAATCTGGTTTTGCACCTGGTCGAACAGCTCTTCATCGCCATGGTTTCCGAGGAAGAAGGCGACCAAGTGAGCAGCCCTGTCAGCGGATGCGGCAAGCATTCGCGCGATGACAGGAAAGCTAAGTCATGCAAAAACTTTCATATAAAGTTATCCTCCTCGGAGATCTTTCCTTTGTATAAGAAACTTGCACGCGGTGGGACCCTTCCGTTATTGGCAATGCCCTTGTTCTGTTTTGAGTCCGCTCAATAGGTCGAGCGGCTGCGTCGGGAATGGCAGGGTGGCCTTCCTCTATTGGAAATTCTCTCATTCTATCTCGAGTCCGCGTGACAGTTTGAGCGACCGTGCTGAGAATGGCAAGGTGGTTCACATGGCAGCAAGTACACCCTGCCGGCCGCTAAAGGATCCATCGTTTAAAGTGTTGCGGTTTGGGTTCACGCGCCGGCAAGCCTGCCCAATTAGCGTAGGGTGGATGTACAAGGAGGGATTGAACAGGGAAATAACATGCACCAATTTAAAACACTGCAGAGTTATATTACATCAATTGTTGCCCGCGGTTCTAACTAAAGATATGAATTGTCTTGGTGGTGAACCCGCAGCGGCAACAAGAAACGGGGTGCCTAATCCTGGCGCTGGCTCTCTACCCTATGAATTCCGCCAATGCAGGTGATGATGGGCTCGATGCGCTCCTCGAGCACCGAGAGGTCTACATCGCCCGACAAGCTATCCAGCGCGGCGTCGAAGTCAAGTTCGGGGTTCCAGTATGCCAGCTTGGTGAGGACCTTGGTCATGGCGCCCCGGCAAAGTGTCCGGGCCTCGCTGGCTAGGGAGCTCGCCAGGTTGGAGTCGAATTGCTCCAAGGCTCCAAGAACGCCCTCGAAGAACAGGGTCATCTTGGCGTTGGGGCTCGTACTCGCTTCCGAGGCGTACCTCACTTCCGGCATCCCCATTTCGGCCAACTGCTTGCTGATCCTGTTGGCAACGTCGGCGACGCGGCTGATCCAGAGGTTCTCGCCCTTCATGAAATCCGCGTGGTTGGCAGCGTTGTTCTTCCGTAGCTGTCGCTCTTCCACCAGGCTCTTTGTCAGGGCTCACTCCCGTGCTTTGGCCTCTGAGAGCATCTTCTCAAGACCCTCCAGCTTCAGCTTCTGGTCCTTGATGGAGTCGTTGGCGCGGGCGAGCTGCTCGGCCTTGGCAACGACGTCATCCTGCACCACCGTTTAGGCACAGTTGGCCAAGTCCCTCTCCTTCGTCACTAGACCAGCCCTGGCCTTCAGGCCGTCCCGCTTCGCCTCCAGTTCCTTCACCTTGTTGCCATGGGCCAGGGCTTGGGCATCGAGCGCTTCCTTGTGCTTATGCTCCAGCTCCCGGGTCCATGCTGCGGCAAGCTTCTCGACCTCCTCATCCTTGCCGTGCAGTGTGGAGTCAAGCGTCGTCTCACGGGCGGCGATGTCCTCTTAATGGGAGTCCAGCTCGGCCTGGCGCTGGGACCGGATGGCCTTGGCCATGGAGGTTTTCTTGATGTCGGCCTACTTCAGGAGAAGCTCCAGCTCGTGCTGTGCCAGCTGGCCTTGAGCGGCCTTGAGCTCCTCGTGGGCCTGGTGGAACTAGGCCTGCGCCTCGGCGACGTGCTTCTCGACGTATGCCTCCACCTGGACCACCATTGCCTCCCTGGACATATCCTTGTCCAGGTGGGTGCGCTGGAGCACCTGTAGCTTCCAGAAGCTGGCGCCCATGGCCCGAAGAAGCTGCTCCTCCTGGGTGCCACCGCCACCAGCGCTCGGTTCCTCGACGACCTCGATCCCGGTGGCGGTGAAGACTTCATCATCGAACACCTCCCCCTTGGTCGGTGCCGTGGTGCTCACCGTCCCGGGGAGGTGGACGAACAAGTCATCGCTCACCTTCAGATATTTGGCGGAGCCGGAGGCAGCAGATGAGGAGTGTTGGTCGTAGACCACCTCCTCCTCGGTGTCGGCCTTGTCGGCCTCCCCGGCAGCGGCCCTGCCGGCCTACTCAACGGCGCCCTTCCGGCCTCCTCAGCGACAGCCTCGTCGGTCTCTCCGGTGAGGCCCTTGGCAGTGTCCTCGACCGCGGTCTCAGCGGCCTCCTCGGTGGTGACCTTGTCAGCCTCGGCCACGGCGTCCGCGGCGATCTCCTTGATGGTGGTGTCGGTGTCCTCCTGGTCCGCCGGGGGGGGGGCTGGATGCCGAAGGAGGAAATGAGGCAGGTCCAAAATCAAAATTTAGAAGAGAACAAAGAAGAGTAAGGGAAATAGGATGACTCACCCGTGCCGGGCTGAGAAGAAGCGGCCCCCTCCCCGCCAAGGTCCGTTGCCGGGACGGAGCCACCGGCGCCCAAGTCTACCTCCTCCTCCTCCTCGGGAGGCATGGTCGATGGGGGCTGCGTGGTGGGGGTGGCCCTTGGTGGCTCCTCCTGCTGCTGCTCTCCTCCTGCAGCCACGGCAAGATCAGTACCGAAAAGCCACACCCCACCGGACGTCGATGGGGAGTAGGTAGTGGACGCAAGCTGGGGGCTGAGCCGGGGGCTGTGCCACGGGCAGCTGTCCGGGCTGCTCTCCACCACCAGCGGCGCCTTTGAGGTACCCGCCGAGGGCTAGCTGCCCGTCGAGGCCTTGGCCCTCTTTGCTGCCCGCTGGGCCAGCGTCTCCATTTCCCTGCAAAAAAACAAGTCAAATCAGGGAAGGCGGCATGATTAGTGAGGATGGAAACGGCGAGGGGCAGAGTGCTTACTCGTCCTCCACCTCCTCTTTAGCTGCCTTCCTCTTCCTCCTTGGGCTGAAGGACGAAAAGTCAAAGGACACATCCGTGCCAGCGTTGTTAGGAGGAGGGGAAGGCAATGGAGTCCGGTAGCGTTTGGATGAAGAAGAGGCGGTCGTCATCTTCTTCTTCGCCACCGTGACCTTCTTCTTTGCTACCGTGACCTCCTTCTTCACCGCCACGGCCCACGTCACGTGCACCGCTTCCCCCGGAACCCCACGTCGCGGCTCGGCCCTAACGGATTGGACCGGCTCGCCAGAGCTGGTCTGACGCAGGAGGCGTCTCTTATTCGTGGCCGAGGGGTCATCGGCCCCGGCCTCTTCCTCGGATGATTCCTCGTCCATGTCCTCGACGGAGGTGGCCTCGGTGCTGGCGCCGCTCGCCTCTCTGGCGGACTTCACCCACTCGATGAGCTCCTTCTCTTCTTCCGCCACAGCGGCCTCGTTCTCCATGCCACCGGCGTCGCCGGCCAGCCTGGCGAGCTCCGCCTCCACCGCTCTGGCAGCGATGTAATCCAGCTCCTCCGAGGTGGTGTCTTGGATGAGCAGCAGCTCGTCATGATCGAGTTCTTCGACTAAGTTGTCAAAAAAATCCTCCACCTCGCGTGCCGGGGGCTCGACCAAGGCTGGGTCAAGGCCACGCACGTTGAAGACCGGCATCCTAGCGAGGATGTCGGCCTGTCGGGTGTTCTTGATCAGTGGGACCACTCCCGGCGGCAGCCTGAACAAGGGCCCTTTGATGACCTTGCCGGACTTCGCGGCTTTGCCGGTCCTCTCCACCTTGCCATCGGCGTACACGTCAAGCTACAAGAGCCTCCAGCAATACCAGGAGTGCCCTAGCACCGTGAGGTTGTGCTTCAGGCCGGTGCGGAGCCTCATGATGTCGTCCGCGTTCCTGAAATCCTAGGCCGGCCTCCCCTTCTTGTGCATCAGAGCGATTTGGCGACAGATGAAATCGGCCGCAATCATATCCAGGGTGAGCCCGGCCACAGTGAGGCGGCAAATCCTGGTGGTGGCGATCGAAAACTTACTGTCATAGGGGTCGAGGTCGCTTTAGTCTGTGCCACGTTGCAGCGGCTCCTGACGAACACCCCGGCAGAACTCTGGTGGGTTCTCCTCCATGATCCAGCACCACCAGCCCCGCCACCATTCCCACCTCGCCTTCGTGGCACCCTCTAGGTAGGCACCTTTATCCTGGGCCCTCGGGATCCAGGCGACGGTTCCAGAAAGGGCGCCCCCGGGTTGCACGCGGGGGGAGAAGTAATGGCGGAAAAGTGTCGTGCTGGGCACCACACCGGCGAAGCCCTCACAGAGGTGGGCGAAGTACGCCAAGCACGCCATAACATTCGGCATGAGGTCCAACAAATGGAAGCCAAATTTCGCATGATGTCGTTGAAGAAGTCGGAAAAAGGGGGGCAGAGCCCGTAGAAGAAGAAGTCGACGAAGAATGGCTACCATTTTGAGGCTCCCTTGTTGCAATCTACGGGGATGGCACGTGTGGCGGGGTGCGCCGTCGTCGCCGCCCCCACAATGGCTTAAAGTAGTCCTTGAGCTTGAAGACGTCGACTGACGACGGGGATAAATAGGCAAACTGCACCCACCGTGCCGCCGCCTCGCTCTCCGATGTCTCCTTCTCCTTCATGTCCTTGGCTACGCCCTTGCCCTTGCCAGATTTAGATGCCATGGCGGCTGGGAGGGGGGCGAGGGATCAAAGGAAGTGGGAGGCGCAGCAGCAGCGAGCAGGAGCTTGAGGAGGAAGAAGATGAGGACGGCGATGTCGAGATTGGGGAAAGCACCGAGGGTAAATGAGCCGCGCGCCTGCGGTTATTCCTTTTTATGGGGAAAACGTGGGCCGCCTCTTTCCCATTTATTATGATTTCACGCATGCCTGCAGCGACCGCCCCACGCATGCCCCCCATGTCACGCACGACCCCCACATCGTCGTTCAACGCGGGTCGTGGGGAAGCGCAGCGGACGAAAAAAAACTACAGTAAAACCTGGCCCGCCTTCCCGCGCACCGTTTTGGGCCTAGCCCAACAACGCATTGCGCTTATGTTTGGCCAAGGCCCGGGGGCTCCTATCGGTGTACTAAAGTAGGGGCACTACTTTGTACCCCTTACTTGCGCACGGGCTGTCAGAGCCGCGCCCACGGCCACGCTTAAGCAGAGCAGGGACAGGGAATCAAAACCGCAAGATGGTCGGAGCAACGACAAGACAGAGGCATAAAGAGCAAGAAAGCGACGTGGTTTTCCCCGGCAAGACTCTTGCCGGGGCAGCCTCCACGGCCCCGGCAAGGACCTTGCCGGGGCAGCTTACCCAACGCCAGCAGGGCGCGCCACCCTTGAGCCCCAGGTTTTCCAACGCCACCAACCACGTTGAGACCAAGGCTCGGGAGGCGCCTCTTTGATGGCATCCAGCTCTTTGTGAAGACAAGAAACACTACAAATCATATGAGGATTAGAAGACGACGAACCTCGGCGAGATCCTCGCCAAGGAAACCCACGAGACCCTCGGCAAGATCCTTGTTGGGGACGACCACGACGCCACGGCGAGACCCTTGCCAGGGCCCCGGCAAGGCCCTTGCCGAGGACATCCACGAGGCCGCAGCCAGGCCTGCACCCGCCAAGTTTCTACCACCGCTCCCATGCACCTGCCAGCCCACCAGCTGGGCAAGCACCTGTGTATCGAGGTAAGGTTTCCAAGCCAACTTAGCGCATGCCTACGTGGTGGCATGCAAATCTTCGTGAAGGCTCTACCACCGCACCACCTCAACAGCCCGCCAGCCTACATGGTGTTGACCGCATCGCTGGACCAGGCGCGTGTCAAGACAGGGCGAAGCGACGGTAATGTGAGAGGGACACCTAGGGGGCGCATTAAATGCGTCTTGTCCCGTAATGGCTAAGCGATAAGCTTAGCCATAGTACCCCGATGCCACTTCCTGTGTGCCACTGTGACGATCCCCTTGCCTATAAAAGGAGGCCCGAGGCATCCAGGAGAAGGATTCGGACCCTTGGACAAGTGACGCTCGTTGTAGCTAG
Organism: Triticum aestivum; assembly: GCF_018294505.1. NCBI lineage: Eukaryota > Viridiplantae > Streptophyta > Magnoliopsida > Poales > Poaceae > Triticum > Triticum aestivum. Next base: position 324,737,005 of record NC_057801.1, on the reverse strand, counting down.
CTCAAGAACTCCAAGAACACATATATACACACGAAAGCATGACTAGGGTGTTACGCATCCTTGTGGCCCAAACCTGGGTAAACGACCCGTGTGTTTGTGCTCACTGCTGATCATGCTCTTCTCACGACCCCGTGCCCCACAACCGTAATAGGGATTCTCGTGATCCCATCGACAATAATTTAATGAGGTTTTCAAACATACAAGATCCGATTTAATGTTGTCTATTTCGGTCAATCCTGAAAGCTCAAAAGTACTTTAAACGTGAATGCTTCTGTTTCGAAATTTTGAATGAAGCGCCAAAAGAGACTCTACTCGCCCGAAACTGCGTGAGACCAATGTTTGTAGTAGGAAATTACTTTTGTAACTCTGACCTGTGAAACCTACTGGCCTGACGTCCAAAGGTCTAAACACACATGTGGTCTGCTAAAATTGCTCCCGCCCACTATTTGGGACACATGGGATTACCGCCGTACCCCCGACCCGTAGTAGGTCTGAAATTTAAGAGGATGCTAGTGTCAAAACCGGCAGATCTCGTGTAGGGGGTCATGAACTGTGCGTCTAGGCGGATGGTACCAGGAGACAAGGGACACGATGTTTTTACCCAGGTTCGGGCCCTCTCGATGGAGGTAAAACCCTACTCCTGCTTGATTGATATTGATGATATGGGTAGTACAAGAGTAGATCTACCACGAGATCAGAGAGGATAAACCCTAGAAGCTAGCCTATGGTATGATTGTTGTTCGTCCTACGGACTAAAACCCTCCGGTTTATATAGGCACCGAAGAGGGTTAGGGTTACACAGAGTCGGTTACAACGATAGGAGAGATCTACATATCCGTATCGCCAAGCTTGCCTTCCACGCCAAGGAAAGTCCCATCCGGACACGGGACGAAGTCTTCAATCTTGTATCTTCATAGTCCAGGAGTCCGGCCGAAGATGATAGTTCGGCTATCCGGACACCCCCTAGTCCAGGACTCCCTCAGTAGCCCCCGAACCAGGCTTCAATGGCGATGTGTTCGGCGCGTAGATAGTATTTGGCATTGCAAGGCGAGTTCTTCTCCAAATCCTATGTACCTATTGAATAGCGTCCGGCTTCTTGTAAATATTGCGCTCCTAGGCTTCTGCGCCCAATAATGGCTATCTTCCACGTTTCGAACAAATGCAAAAAGCCGGGGTATTTTTACATTTAATCCCCTAGCTATGCAAATGAGCTGCCTATAAAAGAGACGAGCATCTAGATCTGAATCACACCATTCTCCCCTCGTGAGTATTCATCAAAGCGCATCTAACAGAAATCCATTCCATCATGGACGGTCGACGCGACTCCTCCTCTCGCCCTCACAGCCCTCAGCCTGGAGATTGGGAGAGATGCTCTGTCCCGCACAGTGAGCTAGTGGCACTCCAAACCAAGGGATTTCTTCCCCCAGCCTTCATGGTTCCGGTTCGAGCCAGACTCGCCACCTATAAGGGGGGAAAGCAAGCGGAGAGTGTCCCCAGCTCCTCCAAAGGAGAGCGGGTATGCTTTGTCTCTTATTGGATAAGAGGGCTCGGATTTCCAATTCATCCGTTTCTCCGGGGGCTCCTGGAGTTCTACGACCTCCAGTTGCACAACCTTACGCCTTCCTCCATTTTGCATATTGCAGGCTTCGTGGCCCTTTGCGAGCTATTTTTGGGCATCGAGGCTCATTTTGCGATGTGGAAGAAGTTGTTCTGCCTTGTGCCCCATTCTCAGGAGGGGTCAATATATCAAGTGGGCGGAGCCGAACTATGGCGCATCGCCGGGACTGGATATCTATCCGGAACCCCGAAGAAGGCGTCTGAAGACTGGCCTTCGGCATGGTTTTATATAGAAGATGTCCCCCTACCGGACCCTGTTCGGGTCGGCCTCCCTGAGTTTAGTAACGCTCCTTTGAAGAAACACCTAAGCTGGCGTCCATGGAGCCCTCAGAGGGAAAATGACAGGGACGTCATTTACCTGATGAGCCAGATAAGGTTGTTAGCTCATTCCGGACTGACCATGATCGGGGTCACGGCCACATGCATTATGCGAGGGGTGCAGCCGCTCCAGTATAGAGGCCACCCCATGTGGGATTTCAACGGGGAGGATGATGCCACCCGCTGCGGCCGTAAGGGGACGGGAACGGTCGCCGATCTGATGAAGATCTTGTCCGCATTGTACAAGGGAGAAGAGGAGGAATTCCTCCGCACCAATCCGCAGGGCGGATTTTCTATGAACAATCCTCCAAGATGGGTAAGCGGACATTTATTTTTGCCTATCCGATCCGTATTCCCATAGTCAAGTATCTCATTTTGTGATTTTGGCGCAGGAACTGCGCCGGGCCGTAAAGGATATAAACAGCCCGCCTCCACAACCTGAGGATCCGGAATGGTTCCTCGATCCGACCTCCCAAGAGGATCCGGACATATCGGTGAAGCTGATCGACGGGATTTTCCACCAACTGAGCATCAATAATGCCTTGGTCGCCATTACGGCCGATTACCCCGGAATACTTCCCGCCTCGCAGGTAACTGAGACCGAAGTCCCAATACTTTGAAAATGACCCGTCTGTGCGTGTTTTTAATCACTGTATACCAATGGTTTTTCGCAGGGGAAGTCCTTGAGGCGGAAGGCCGAGCCTGCGATGGCCGGTCAACAAGGGACAGCAAGGCCCAACAGGCCGAAAAGAAGTGCAGTCCAGATTGAAACGCTGATGCAACGGTATGGCGTGTCATCTTGCTCCCAGGTTTTATTCCAGGGGGGCATACTAATGCTCATGCTTTTTCAGGAAGAAGAGCGCTCGCCAGACTATATCCGGAGAGGTTGCAAATAAATTCTCCGCTCGCCAGGCTCCAAAGCCAGGTCCAGAGGCGGAGGCGAACACGAGGCATGCGTCGGATGCTCCTCCGACAGAGGATGCCGACAGGTTATCTGCCACCAATTCCGAGGTGGAGAGTGCCATGAATCACAGGCGTCGCCGGACAGTTCTTCGTGACACATGTTTTTCTCGAGAGGCATTGGATGCCTTCAATTCAGGAGATGCGCACCTCCGTGCCGCACAAAATGGTCTAGCCAGAGCCACGGAGCAGTATGTAAAAGACATACCGGTGAGAAAATTTGACAGTTATATGTGCCAGTAGCCCCCGAGACTTAAAATAGTTATAATAACTGATTTAAGGATCATTTATTGTGCAGGATCTTGCAGAAAAGAATACCCAACTGTCCCAGGAGCTGGAGGAGTGCAAAGCCCAACTTGAGGCCGCACTAGCCGTAGCGGGGGAAGTCAAAGAGGCCCCCTCTGGTAATATATGCTTCCAAATATAAGTAATTTGTGAAGTGTGGCGTGTGTATAAGTCTGATAATAATATTGCAAATGGCGCCGGGGTAGATCCGGATAAGCAACAGCTCATGCGCCGGTTAAAGGCCGGCGAGAATGTGCTTACAAGGGTGAGGCAGGAGAAAAATAATCTCCAAGATGCCAACACCCAGCTGGGTGAGGAACTAAAGGATGTTCGTGCCTAGCTATCTGACTCCGTTAAGGAGAATCGGCGGCTTCGACGCGGCATTTTTAGTAAGTGCTTGAACGAACTTTGAAAAAGAGTTTGGCGAGGAAGTCAACTAACAGAGTTATGTCTGTAGGTATGCTCACAGGTCGTCCTGCAGAGGAAATCCCCGGTTCTATGGGTGACCTTCTTCCTGAGCTCTTGCAACTACACGAACGAGTTCGCCAGGTGATGAAAGGCGTCGCCCAGGCCTTGTGGCCATCTGTCTCCCTGCCCGAAGGCCTTGGAGAGCTTGCAGAGAGGCTTCAGGGAGTGCGGCAGCACTTCCGCTTATGGAAGATATCGGCCTGCCGTCAAGGCACCAGGGAGGCCTGGGCCATGGTGAAGATGCGGTACACGAAGGCTGACCCAAACCACATGGCTGAAGTCGGACCTGCAGGGCCCGATGGGAAGGAGATCCCTGTGAGCTTGGTGTATGGCCAAGTAGAATTGGCCGCAAAGTATTCCCAACAGGACTGTAAACTACACAGCCTGCTGGATGGCATTGAAGAGGAATATGCCCAGTCAAGTTGACTATGTAATGTAAGATGACATGTAAAATTCCTTCTAGCCAGATTGTAGATCGTTTGTCATAGAGGACCTTTTCGCTTCAACCTCGGGACCCGATAGTCCGGAGTGTGTCTGAATACCCTCGCGGTTATCTAAGAACCAAGGCATGCGTGGAGACCAGGCGTAGGGGTCATTAGTGTTGTATCAGACAAGTGCCCAACTAGTTATGTTATATTACATGGTTAGTAAGAAACATCTTCCAGGGAGAATAGTTCTGTTAGGGGTTCCTTTCCCTAGGGGGCATGCCCTAAAGTGCATGTCCGGACTGCGAAAAAAGCAGAAAAACATCTGGGGGCAGATAAATAAATAGATAAGAAATCGTCTTTTAGTTCACCGACTGAATATTCCCTTAAGAACGCTAGCTTTTGGCTTCACCCAGTCTGAGGTACACATCCGGCTGACCCGGCAGTAACACTCGCAGAGGTGCTCCCTTTACCACCTAGCCGAACAATCGGGAACGTAGGGGTAAGCACAGGAGCCAGGCAACCCAGCTTGGCCAAAACTTAAGTCATATTGATGCATATAATGGTGAATAAAAGTTACATGCGGAAGTGTGACACATGTATTGGGATGAAGCCCGTATAAATAAGCTTCTGTTGAAGAAGCCCCAGGTATAATGAGCGCGGATAGCGCTTCAAGTGTGTGCGAACAATGCTTTCAAAGGCTGTAATAGAAAAGGAGGGAGAAGGAGAGAAACAAAAGACAACTAATATGTAAAATATAGACGGAGGAAGGAGACGAACTTAGAATCTGGCGCTAGGCGTAGAATCTTCGGAGACGGGCTGTGTTCCATGGGTTTGGCTCGAGTCGGTTATCCGATGCATCTCGCAGACGGTATGCTCCACCGGTCAGGACTTGCTCGATGATAAAGGGACCTTCCCATTTGGGCTTTAGTTTGTCCTTTTTCTTGTCCGGCAGGCGTAGAACTAACTCACCAACCTTGTAAGTTTTGGCCCATACTTCGCTGCTTTGATATCTTCGAGGTTGCTGTTGATAGAATGCGGAACGGGCTTTTGTCACGTCACGCTCCTCCTCCAATGTGTCCAAACTGTCCTGCCGATCGAGCTCGGCTTCTCTTTCTTCGTACATGCGCACGCGAGGTGAGTCATGAATTATGTTGCAGGGCAGAACTGCCTCTGCGCCGTATACCATTAAGAATGGTGTAAATCCGGTGGTGCGATTCGGAGTGCTCCAGAGCCCCCAGAGTACGGAGTCGAGCTCCTCTACCCAGTGCGTGTTAGATTCCTTGAGGGACCGCACTAGTCTAGGTTTGATGCCGCTCATGATTAGACCATTTGCTCGCTCTACTTCACCGTTAGTTTGAGGGTGATAGACTGAAGCATAGTCGAGCTTGATGCCCATGTTTTTGCACCAGAGTTTGACCTCGACGGCCGTAAAGTTCATGCCGTTATCAGTGATGATGCTATGGGGGACGCCGTAACGGTGTAGGACCCCTGATATGAAGTCTATCACCGGTCCGGATTCGGCCGTCTTAACAGGTTTAGCCTCTATCCATTTGGTGAATTTATCCACCATGACCAGTAGGTATTTTTGCTTGTGGGTTCCTCCTTTAAGGGGTCCGACCATGTCAAGCCCCCAGACCACGAAGGGCCATGTTATGGGTATGGTTTTGAGGGCGGTGGGTGGCATGTGGCTTTGATTAGGAAAAAGTTGGCAACCGACGCATCGTTTGACTAAGTCCTGAGCATCTGCCCGGGCCATTGGCCAATAAAATCATGTGCGGAAGGCCTTGCCTACAAGGGCCCGTGCTGCAGCGTGGTGACCGCCGAGTCCGGCATGAATTTCAGCCAGAAGATTCCGCCCTTCCTCTTCGGAGATACACCTTTGAAGGACTCCGGTTGTGCTTTTCTTGTAAAGCTCTCCCTCATGGACCTTATAGGCTTTAGATAGCCGCACTATGCAGCGGGCCTCGTTTTGGTCCTCGGGAAGTTCCTGCCTGGTTAGGTAGGCTAGGAATGGTTCCGTCCACGGGGCAATGACTGCCATTATTACGTGGGCTGAAGATGTTACTTCGTTGGTAGAACCACCAATTGTGTCAGAATGTTCGGTGTCGGGCAGTGCGGTTGGGTCTGGGTTGTTATTTCCGGATTCCCCCTCCCATAGTATGGATGACTTGAACAGCCTCTCTAGGAAGATGTTGGGAGGGACGGAATTGTGCTTTGCACCAATGCGCGCCAATCTGTCTGCTGCCTGGTTGTTATCCTGGGCTATATGGTGAAATTCGAGCCCTTCAAACCGAGCTGACATTTTTAGGACGGCGTTGCGATAAGCTGCCCTTTTCGAATCCTTTGCATCGAAGTCTCCATTTATTTGGGATATCGCGAGGTTCGAATCCCCGCGCACCTCTAGGGGTTGAATGCCCATGGAGACTGCCATCCGGACGCTGTGTAGAATTGCCTTGTATTCGGCTGCGTTGTTGGAGTCCGTATACATTATCTGGAGTACGTATTGAACCGTATCTCCGGTTGGGGATGTCAAAACGATGCCAGCCCCCAGGCCATCCAACATTTTGGAGCCGTCGAAGTGCATTATCCAGTTGGAATATGCGTCGTACTCTTTAGGGAGTTCGGCTTCAGTCCATTCGGCGACGAAGTCGGCCAAAATTTGCGACTTAATAGCTCGTCGTGGCTTATAGGTTATGTCGAACGGGAGGAGCTCAATGGCCCATTTGGCAATCCGGCCTGTCGCGTCGCGATTGTTTATAATGTCGCTAAGAGGTACTTCGGAGGCTACTGTTATCGAACACTCTTGAAAGTAGTGTCGCAGCTTCCTGGATGCCATGAACACCGCGTACGCTATCTTTTGATAATGTGGGTACCGTGACTTGCATGGAGTTAGGACAGTGGACACGTAGTAAACTGGTTTTTGTAGGGGAAACCTGTGTCCGTCCGTTTCTCGTTCGACAACGAGCACTGCGCTCACAACTTGATGAGTTGCCGCGATATATAATAGCATTGGTTCGCCCATGTTGGGTGCGGCTAGGACCGGGTTTGTTGCCAATATGGCTTTTATTTCTTCGAGTCCGGCCGTGGCGGCATCCGTCCACTCGAAGTGTTCGGTGCATCGGAGGAGGCGATAAAGAGGTAATGCCCTTTCTCCTAAACGGGAGATAAAGCGGCTCAGAGCCGCCACGCATCCCGTCAATTTTTGTATTTGTTTGAGGTCCTTTGGGATATCCAATTGTGACAGAACTCGGATCTTTGCTGGGTTTGCTTCAATTCCTCTACCAGATACCATGAAGCCCAAGAGCTTTCCGGCTGGTACGCCAAAAACACATTTTTCCGGGTTAAGCTTAATGTCATATGTTGTAACGCCCCGAGACCGACGCTCCAGATGCCTTCCTTGTATTCTGAGATTCGTTGTGTGATTTGTTTTGTTCATTGCATTCATCCTTGCATCATGTGCATTGCATCATGTCATCATGCAACCCCTTTTTTAAAAACTCAGATAAATAAATTGTATGGATCTTCGATCCATTTAAATTGAGGGAATTCACATGGTGTTTTCTCTTTATAACATATCCTCCCAATATTATTAGGGAGCTATAACAAAGCATTCCATTCTTTGGGGAATCACCATAACACACGTGCAAAATAAATCCCATGCCTCTTCTGCTCTGAGTTGACCTTAAAACCTTGTCAATAATTCTTTCTCTGTTTATCGGAGCCCCACCAAAAATGTCAACATTTTTGGACACTTCTAAATTCTTGTCCTAGTTCAAACCATTTGAATTAAATTCAAATGAGTTTGAATTTAAACTTCCATTCATGCCCACTTCTATTTTACCTGGATCAAGCTCATTTTTAGGAGTCCAGAGAAATTAACCCTATGCGTATATTCTTTCCCTAACACCCCTCTTCATTTTCCTTCTCTCTAATGTTTTTCTGTTATAGAAATTAAAGAGAGAGAGAGGAGAGAGCCCAGCCTAGCTGCACCTTCGAGTAGCAGCATGCCACTAGGCCAGGCCGGCCCACTAAACCCCTTGAGGCCCAACCCTTTCTAACCCTAGCGAGCATCTGCCCGATCCTCGTCTCCCCTCGTTCCCCCTTCGCTGCCACTCACACACGCAGCGCCCGAACGCGTCGCTCGCTAGACCTCTCCCTCCGCTCTATCTCCTCACCCTCTCGATCTCCCACGTGCGCCGCCACTCACCAGAGGGCCACCCCGCGCGCGACCCCGCCACCTTGCTGCCTCGTCCCCGCCTCCTCGTCTACCTGACACCGCCGGCAGCCTCTGCTTCTCACAACCCCGCCATCCCGGCCTTCCTCGCACTGCCTGACGCCAAGCGTCGTCGCTGCCGGATGCCCCGCATCGTTTACTTGCTGCCAGGGCCCTGCGTCCTCTGCTTCATCTAAGCAACGAGTCATGGGAGAGAGATTGCATCTACATACCACTTGTAGATCGCGTGCGGAAGCGTTCAAGGGAACGGTGATGATGGAGTCGTACTCGCCGTGATTCAAATCACCGATGACCAAGTGCTGAACGGACAGCACCTCCGCGTTCAACACACGTATGGTATGGACGACGTCTCCTCCTTCTTGATCCAGCAAGGGGGAATGAGAGGTTGAGGAAGAAGGCTCCAGCAGCAGCACGACGGCGTGATGATGGTGGAGAGGCAGTACTCCCACAGGGCTTCACCAAGCGCTCAACGGAGGAGGAGAGGTGTTGGGGAGGGGAGGGGTTGTGCCTTTTATCAGGTGTTCAGCCCTCCCCTCGCCCCTCTATTTATAGGGGAAGGGGGAAGGGGGCCGGCCCCCTCTAGATGAGATCTAGAGGGGGGGGGCGGCCAGGGAGGGGGCTTGCCCCCCAAGCAAAGGGGGTGCGCCCCCCTTAGGGTTCCCCCCCCCAACCCTAGGCGCATGGGCCCAAGGGGGGGGCGCCCAGCCATCCAGGGGCTGGTTCCCTGCCCCACGCGGCCTATGAGGCCCTCCGAGAGGGGTGGCCCCTCCCGGTGGCCCCGGTACAATATCGATATGCCCCCGAAACTTTCCGGTGTCCGCATAATAACTTCCCATATATAAATCTTTACCTCCGGAACCTACCGGAACTCCTCGTGACGTCCGGGATCTCATCCGGGACTCCGAACAACATTCGGTAATCACATACAAGTCTTCCTAATAACCCTAGCGTCACTGAACCTTAAGTGTGTAGACCCTACGGGTTCGGGAGACACGCAGACATGACCGAGACGGCTCTCCGGTCAATAACCAACAAAGGGATCTGGATACCCATGTTGGCTCCCACATGCTCCTCGATGATGTCATCGGATGAACCATGATGTCGAGGATTCAAGCAATCCCGTATACTATTCCCTTTGTCAGTCGGTATGTTACTGCCCCGAGACTCGATCGTCGGTATCCCAATACCTCGTTCAGTCTCATTACCGGCAAGTCACTTTACTCGTACCGTAATGCATGATCCCGTGGCCAGACACTTGGTCACTCTGAGCTCATTATGATGATGCACTACCGAGTGGGCCCAGTGATACCTCTCCGTCATACAGAGTGACAAATCCCAGTCTCGATCCGTGTCAACCCAACAGACACTTTCGGAGATACCTGTAGTGCACCTTTATAGTCACCCAGTTACGTTGTGACGTTTGGTACACCCAAAGCACTCCTACGGTATCCGGGAGTTACACGATCTCATGGTCTAAGGAAGAGATACTTGACATTGGAAAAGCTCTAGCAAAACGAACTACACGATCTTGTGCTATGCTTAGGATTGGGTCTTGTCCATCACATCATTCTCCTAATGATGTGATCCCGTTATCAACGACATCCAAATGTCCATAGTCAGGAAACCATGACTATCTGTTGATCAACGAGCTAGTAAACTAGAGGCTTACTAGGGACGTATTGTGGTCTATGTATTCACACGTGTATTACGATTTCCGGATAATACAATTATAGCATGAATAAAAGACAATTATCATGAACAAGGAAATATAATAATAATCCTTTTATTATTGCCTCTAGGGCATATTTCCAACAGTCTCCCACTTGCCCTAGAGTTAATAATCTAGTTACATTGTGATGAATCGAACACCCATAGAGTTCTGGTGCTGATCATGTTTTGCTCGCGGAAGAGGTTTAGTCAACGGATCTGCGACATTCAGATCCGTATGCACTTTGCAAATTTCTATGTCTCCATCTTGAACATTTTCACGAATGGAGTTGAAGCGACGCTTGATGTGCCTGGTCTTCTTGTGAAACCTGGGCTCCTTGGCAAGGGCAATAGCTCCAGTGTTGTCACAGAAGAGTTTGATCGGCCCCGACGCATTGGGTATGACTCCTAGGTCAGTGATGAACTCCTTCACCCAAATAGCTTCATGCGCTGCCTCCGAGGCCGCTATGTACTCCGCTTCACATGTAGATCCCGCCACGACGCTCTGCTTGTAGCTGCACCAGCTTACTGCTGCACCATTCAACATATACACGTATCCGGTTTGTGACTGAGAGTCATCCAGATCTGTGTCGAAGCTAGCATCGATGTAACCCTTTACGACGAGCTCTTCATCACCTCCATAAAAGAGAAACATGTCCTTTGTCCTTTTCAGGTACTTCAGGATATTCTTGACCGCTGTCCAGTGTTCCTTGCCGGGATTACTTTGGTACCTTCCTACCAAACTTACGGCAAGGTTTACATCAGGTCTGGTACACAGCATGGCATACATAATAGATCCTATGGCTGAGGCATAGGGGATGACACTCATCTCTTCTTTATCTTTTGTCGTGGTCGGGCATTGAGCTGAGCTCAATCTCACACCTTGCAGTACAGGCAAGAACCCTTTCTTGGACTGATCCATTTTGAACTTCTTCAAAATCTTATCAAGGTATGTGCTTTGTGAAAGACCTATGAGGCGTCTCGATCTATCCCTATAGATCTTGATGCCTAATATGTAAGCAGCTTCTCCAAGGTCCTTCATTGAAAAACACTTATTCAGGTAGGCCTTAATGTTGTCCAAGAATTCTATATCATTTCCCATCAAAAGTATGTCATCTACATATAATATGAGAAATGCTACAGAGCTCCCACTCACTTTCTTGTAAATGCAGGCTTCTCCATAAGACTGCATAAACCCAAACGCTTTGATCATCTCATCAAAGCGAATGTTCCAACTCCGAGATGCTTGCACCAGCCCATAAATGGATCGCTGGAGCTTGCATACTTTGTTAGCATTCTTAGGATCGACAAAACCCTCTGGCTGCATCATATACAACTCTTCCTTAAGATAACCGTTAAGGAATGCCGTTTTGACGTCCATCTGCCATATGTCATAACCATAGTATGCGGCAATTGCTAACATGATTCGGACGGACTTAAGCTTCGCTACTGGAGAGAAAGTCTCATCGTAGTCAATCCCTTGAACTTTCCGATAACCCTTAGCGACAAGTCGAGCTTTATAGATGGTGACATTACCATCCGCGCCCGTCTTCTTCTTAAAGATCCATTTGTTTTCTATCACTCGCCGGTCATCGGGCAAGTCAGTCAAAGTCCATACTTTGTTTTCATACATGGATTCTATCTCGGATTGCATGGCTTCTAGCCATTTGTTGGAATCTGGGCCCGCCATCGCTTCTTCATAGTTCGAAGGTTCACCGTTGTCTAACAACATGATTTCCAGGACAGGGTTGCCATACCACTCTGGTGTGGAACGTGTCCTTCTGGACCTACGAAGTTCGGTAGCAACTTGATCAGAAGTACCTTGATCATCATCATTAATTTCCGCTCCAGTCGGTGTAGGCACCACAGGAACGTTTTCCTGAGCTGCACTACTTTCCGGTTCAAGAGGTAGTACTTCATCGAGTTCTACTTTCCTCCCACTTACTCCTTTCGAGAGAAACTCTTTTACAGAAAGGATCCGTTCTTGGCAACAAAGATCTTGCCCTCGGATATTAAGTAGAAGGTATACCCAATGGTTTCCTTAGGGTACCCTATGAAGACGCATTTTTCCGACTTGGGTTCGAGCTTTTCAGGTTGAAGTTTTTTGACATAAGCATCGCATCCCCAAACTTTTAGAAACGACAGCTTAGGTTTCTTCCCAAACCATAATTCATACGGTGTCATCTCAACGGATTTAGACAGTGCCCTATTTAAAGTGAATGTAGCTGTCTCTAGAGCGTATCCCCAAAATGATAGCGGTAAATCGGTAAGAGACATCATTGATCGCACCATATCCAATAGAGTGCGATTACGATGTTCGGACACACCATTACGCTGAGGTGTTCCAGGCGGCGTGAGTTGTGAAACGATTCCACATTTTCTTAAGTGTGTAACAAATTCGTGACTTAAATATTATCCTCCACGATCCGATCGTAAGAACTTTATCTTTCGGTCACGTTGATTCTCTACTTCATTCTGAAATTCCTTGAACTTTTCAAAGGTCTCAGACTTGTGTTTCATCAAGAAGACATACCGATATCTACTCAAGTCATCAGTGAGAGTGAGAACATAACGATATCCTCCGCGATCCTCAACACTCATTGGACCACACACATCAGTATGTATGATTTCCAATAAGTTGGTTGCTCGCTCCATTGTTCCGGAGAACGGGGTCTTGGTCATTTTGCCCATGAGGCATGGTTCGCATGTGTCAAATGATTCTTAATCTAGAGACTCTAAAAGTCCATCAGCATGGAGCTTCTTCATGCGCTTGACACCAATGTGACCAAGGCGGCAGTGCCACAAGTATGTGGGACTATCGTTATCAACTTTACATCTTTTGGTATTCACACTATGAATATGTGTAACATTACGTTCGAGATTCATTAAGAACAAACCATTGACCATAAAACATATCTCTCATATAAATAGAACTACCATTATTCTCAGATTTAAATGAGTAGCCATCTCGTATCAAACGAGATCCAGATACAATGTTCATGCTCAAACTTGGCACTAAATAACAATTATTGAGGTTTAAAACTAATACCGTAGGTAAATGTAGAGGTAGCGTGCCGACGGCGATCACATCGACCTTGGAACCATTCCCGACGCGCATCGTCACCTCGTCCTTCGCCAGTCTCCGCTTATTCTGCAGCTCCTGCTGTGAGTTACAAATGTGAGCAACGGCACCGGTATCAAATACCCAGGAGTTACTACGAGTACTGGTAAGGTACACATCAATTACATGTATATCAAATATACCTTTAGTGTTGCCAGCCTTCTTGTCTGCTAAGTATTTGGGGCAGTTCCGCTTCGAGTGACCCTTCCCCTTGCAATAAAAGCACTCAGTCTCAGGCTTGGGTCCATTCTTTGACTTCTTCCCGGCAACTGGCTTACCGGGCGCGGCAACATCTTTGCCGTCCTTCTTGAAGTTCTTCTTACCCTTGCCCTTCTTGAACTTAGTGGTCTTATTGACCATCAACACTTGATGTTCTTTCTTGATTTCAACCTCTGCTGACTTCAGCATTGAGAATACTTCAGGAATGGTCTTTACCATCCCCTGCATATTGTAGTTCAACACAAAACTCTTGTAGCTTGGTGGGAGCGACTGAAGGATTCTGTCAATGACCGCCTCTTCCGGGAGGTTGATCTCCAACTGGGACAGGCGGTTGTGCAACCCAGACATTTTGAGTATGTGCTCACTGACAGAACTGTTTTCCTCCATCTTACAACTATAGAACTTGTCGGAGACTTCATATCTCTCGACCCGGGCATGATCTTGGAAAACCATTTTCAGCTCCTCGAACATCTCATATGCTCCGTGCTTCTCAAAATGCTTTTGGAGCCCCGGTTCTAAGCTATAAAGCATGCCGCACTGAATGAGGGAGTAATCATCAGCACGTGATTGCCAAGTGTTCATAACGTCTTGGTTCTCTAGGATGGGTGCTTCACCTAGCGGTGCATCTAGGACATAGTCTTTCTTGGCTGCTATGAGGATGATCCTCAGGTTCCGGACCCAGTCCAAATAGTTGCTGCCATCATCTTTCAGCTTGGTTTTCTCTAGGAACGCGTTGAAGTTCATGTTGACATGAGCATTGGCCATTTGATCTACAAGACATATTTTTGCAAAAAATTTAGACTAAGTTCATGATAATTAAGTTCACCTAATCAAATTATTTAATGAACTCCCACTCAGATTAGACATCCCTCTAGTCATCTAAGTGTTACACGATCCGAGTTGACTAGGCCGTGTCCGGTCATCACGTGAGACGGACTAGTCATCATCAGTGAACATCTCCATGTTGATCGTATCTTCCATATGACTCATGTTCGACCTTTCGGTCTCTGTGTTCCGAGGCCATGTCTGTACATGCTAGGCTCGTCAAGTTAACCCTAAGTGTTCTCCATGTGTAAATCTGTCTTACACCCGTTGTATGCGAACGTAAGGATCTATCACACCCGATCATCACGTGGTGCTTCGAAACGACGAACTTTAGCAATGGTGCACAGTTAGGGGGAACACTTTCTTGAAATATTATAAGGGGTCATCTTATTTACTACCGTCGTTCTAAGTAAACAAGATGCATAAAACATAATAAACATCACATGCAATTATAAAGTAGTTACATGATATGGCCAATATCATATAGCTCCTTCGATCTCCATCTTCGGGGCTCCATGATCATCTTCGTCACCGGCATGACACAATGATCTCCATCATCATGATCTCCATCATTGTGTCTTCATGAAGTTGTCACGCCAACGACTACTTCTACTTCTATGGCTAACGCATTTAGCAATAAAGTAAAGTAATTTACATGGCGTTCATCAATGACACGCAGGTCATACAAAAAATAAAGACAACTCCTATGGCTCCTGCCGGTTGTCATACTCATCGACATGCAAGTCGTGATTCCTATTACAAGAACATGATCTCATACATCACAATATATCATTCATCATTCATCACAACTTCTGGCCATATCACATCACATGACAATTGCTGCAAAAACAAGTTAGACGTCCTCTAATTGTTGTTGCATCTTTTACGTGGCTGCAATTGGGTTCTAGCAAGAACGTTTTCTTACCTACGAATAACCACAACGTGATTTTGTCAACTTCTATTTACCCTTCATAAGGACCCTTTTCATCTAATCCGCTCCAACTAAAGTAGGAGAGACAGACACCCGCTAACCACCTTATGCAACTAGTGCATGTCAGTCGGTGGAACCTGTCTCACGTAAGCGTACGTGTAAGGTCGGTCCGGGCCGCTTCATCCCACAATACCGCTGAATCAAGAAAATACTAGTAGCGGCAAGCAAGTTGACAAGATCTACGCCCATAAAAAAATTGTGTTCTACTCGTGCAATAGAGAACTACACATAGACCTAGCTCATGATGCAACTGTTGGAGAACGTTGCAGAAATTTAAATTTTTTCCTACGGTTTCACCAAGATCCATCTATGAGTTCATCTAAGCAACGAGTCATGGGAGAGAGATTGCATCTACATACCACTTGTAGATCGCGTGCGGAAGCGTTCAAGGGAACGGTGATGATGGAGTCGTACTCGACGTGATTCAAATCACCGATGACCAAGTGTTGAACGGACAACACCTCCGCATTCAACACAAGTACAGTACGGACGACGTCTCCTCCTTCTTGATCCATGTATGGTACGGTACGGACGACGTCTCCTCCTTCTTGATCCATGTACGGTATGGTACGCTCAACACACGTACGGTACGGGAAGGAGAGGTTGAGGAAGAAGGCTCCAGCAGCAGCACGACGGCATGAGGATGGTGGAGAGGCAGTACTCCGACAGGGCTTCGCCAAGCGCTCAACGGAGGAGGAGAGGTGTTGGGGAGGGGAGGGGCTGCGCCTTTTATCAGGTGTTCAGCCCTCCCCTTGCCCCTCTATTTATAGGGGAAGGGGGAAGGGGGCCGGCGCCCTTTAGATGAGATCTAGTGGGGGGGCGGCAGCCAGGGAGGGGGCTTGCCCCCCAAGCAAAGGGGGTGCCCCTCCTTAGGGTTCCCCCCAACCCTAGGCGCATGGGCCCAAGGGGGGGCGCCTAGCCCTCCAGGGGCTGGTTCCCTTCCCCACGCGGCCCATGAGGCCCTCCGAGAGGGGTGGCCCCTCCTAGTGGACCCCCGGAACCCTTCCGGTGGCCCCAGTACAATACCGATATGCCCCCGAAACTTTCCGGTGTCCGCATGACAACTTCCCATATATAAATCTTTACCTCCGGAACCTACCGGAACTCCTCGTGACGTCCGGGGTCTCATCCGGGACTCCGAACAACATTCGGTAATCACATACAAGTCTTCCTAATAACCCTAGCGTCACCGAACCTTAAGTGTGTAGACCCTACGGGTTCGGGAGACACGCAGACTGTCAGGACAACGACTCAATGCCACATCGATCTAGCATGTAACACCTCATATCACTTTGCGGCCTCACGCACGGTATCCCCACGGGTGTCGCCTTACCTTTGCCCGGGACCGTTTGCGCCTTTTGGCACACGTATATGATAGTGTCGCTAGCATCCATATGATAAGGAGCCCGGGCTGACATGGCTAGTTGTAAACCCAAAGTGGCACAAACTTACAGGGACAGGCATCCATGACCCAACATCGAACGTGTCGGTCATCAGCGAGTGAATCCAGGCTGTAGCACTAGGCTAGCAGGACTCCGGCGAACCGGGCTGTAGCGGGCTAACAGGACTCTGGTATTCATCGCGTGACATTTCCCCGAAGGGACAGACACAGGAACGAAGAAGGACACATGCCGGCCAGCCTAAGTATTCCAGAGCAGTAGCAAGCTACCATGGCTCAGTGGAAACACTAGGAGACATTTCCCGGTAAGAGAGGCTACTAAGGATAAACAACTAGATAGTCAGATCCCACACATACCAAGCATTTCAATAACATACACACAATATGCTCGATATGTGCAAATACAACATGGCATCACAACATGACTCTACGACTCAAGTAATTTATTCAATAGGCTCCGAGGAGCGAGATATTACAAACATGGGTCTCATGACCCAACAATCAGAGCATACAAGTCAAAGCACATGCGGAAGCTTAACATGTCTGAGTACAGACAACTATAAATGAAAAAGGCTGAGAAGCCTGACTATCTACCAGATCCTGCCGAGGGCACAAGATCGTAGCTGAGGTAACAAGCTAAACGTCGAAGTCCACGCGGTACTACTAGCGAGACGGAAGTCTCTCTGCAAAAACGTAAAATAGGCAAACGTGAGTACAAATGTACCCAGCAAGACTTACATCAGAACTACCTACATATGCATCATTATCAACAAAGGGGATGGTGGAGTTTGACTGCAGCAAGCTAGCTTTGACTCGGTGGCTAACCTAGACTACGACTGCAAGTAACTCTTTTGAGGTGGCGCACACGAGTCCACATATTCACCATATCAATACACCACTATGGATCCGCTCCCGTCTCCCTACGAGAACGCCATCCATAGCACTCACGCTTATCTTGCGTATTTTAGAGTATCCACTTTCACTTGTCTATGAACTGGTATAAGCAACCCAGAAGTCCTTTTCCGCGGACACGGCTATTCGAATAGATGATGTTAACCCTGCAGGGGTGTACTTCTTCACACACGCTCTCGCCACTTACCACCATGTACACGTCGTGTATCTCGGCAACCTTCAAGCGGAAGCCTGGCGAGGGAGTCGGCCACGACCTGACTAACCACACAAGTCTCTTGTCCAGGTTTATCGCCTATTCGGGTTCCATCCGCAAGGAGATCCGGCCGGGGTGTCGCTCACGGCCCCAAATGATGTGTGCAGGGTTCCCAGGCCCACCTCGACGGGTGGATCTACGCTTGGTACACCGTGCCACTATGCCTAGTCTGTCCCAAGCCCACCTGTACCGGGTGCCACTTGGTAGACTACTAACACTACCTACAAACACCAGAAACTAGTTGCAACTCCTGGACAGAGATCAAGTAGATTAATAAGTCAAGAGAGCTTGGAGCGCCCGGAGCCGAATGTGTGGTAGTAACTGATCATGGATCACAAACACAGAACTCAGTTCCTGAGGACGGCTGCAATGAGACAACCCACCATGTACTCCTACATGGCCTCTCACTGCTACCTTTACCAAATCGTGTTCACACACTTAGCTCACACACAGTAGGACATGTTCACACACCTCTGATTCATCCCCGATGAATCAGACCTGACTCAACTCTAAGCAGTAGCAGGCATGACAAACAAGCATGAATGAGTAGGCACAATAGGGCTCAAACAACTCCTACTCATGCTAGTGGGTTTCATCTAATTACTGTGGCAATGACAGGTCATGCAGAGGATAAAGGGGTTCAACTACCGCAGCATGTAACAGTTGAATCGGTGTTGTCCTAATGCAGTAAAAGAGAGCAGGAGCGAGAGAGTGGGATTGTATCGGAATGAACAAGGGGGTTTTGCTTGCCTGGCACTTTTGAAGATAATATAGCTCTTCATCGGTGTCATCGATCACATCGCCGGTACACGTCTATCGAGAGGGGACAATTACCGGCAAACAAGGAAGAACACAATCAATGCAATGCGAACAATATGATGCATGAATGTGACATGGCAATATGATGTGATTTGAGCTAATGCAACTAGCAGCAAGTTAAATGGAGTTGGTTTGAACCCTAGGTTCAAATTCAGACTCCACATGTGATTATTTAAATGCCATTTAATTGAATTGTCCTAAACAGCAGCTATAAATTGTTCTATCATGCATGAAAATGGTACAGATGGATAGATTGAATTTTTCTGATAATTTTTCATATATAAATTATTTAATTTGGAGTTACGGTTGAATTTCTATGAATTTTTTGAAGTTTGGGATATTTTCTGGATTTTCTGATTTATTTTAAATCCAGAAAATCATTTAATGCGTCAGCATGACATCGCCCTGATGTCATCAGGTCAACAGGGCAGGTTCAGGTCAAACCTGACCAGTGGGGTCCACTGGTCATTGTCTCAGGCTGGTATGTGTTGCTGACATGTGGGCCCAGTCAACGGCCACGTCAGCTTGGTCAAAGCTGACATGTGGGCCCACGGTGGTTAGGTTAAAACTTAACAGAAAATAATAAAGATTAAATAAGGGCGTGGGGCCCATACGTCAGTGGCTCTGGGGAGGTTTAGCTGGCCGTGATTAGCGCTAATCACGCGGCCACGTCGGCAAGTGACGCCGGCGACCACGGCGACGGCGGGACCTCGCCGGAGTTGCTCGGGGCGGTGCTACAGACGGTGGTTTGCGACGGGGTTGGGCTCTACGGGGAGCTGGAGGAGTGGCTCATCCACTGGTGGCGGCGAATGGAGCTGGGGTGGCCCGAAGCGACGGCAACTACGACGACGGCGGCGGCCGGAGTTCGGGCGACCACGGGTTTGATGCTGCAGAGAGCAAGAGGGCTAGTTTTTGCGCTAGGCATGCTCCACGGGAAACTACAAACGCGCAGGGCTCGCCGGGGTGACCAAATGGTCACCGGAGCTACGCCGGCGGCGAGCTCGGCGGAGGTGAGCTTCGGCCTCAATGGCGGCGGCGGCTACGAGGCGGAAATGACGCGGGGAAGAGAAGGGAATCGACCGGAGGCTCACATGGTCGCGTAGAGATGGCTAGTGAGCTCGGGGAAGCAACGACAGTGGCGAATCAACGGTGAAGATCCTCGGCGGCCGGTGGTGGAGAAGGCGACGGTGGCGGCGTTGCAGCGCGTCCGGGACCTCGTGGCTTGGTGGAGAGGACGAGGGGGTCGAGGCGGAGCCTCTGGGCGCATCGGCATGGCGAGGCAGTGGTTGTGGTCACGGCAGCAGCGAGCGGCGGCGATGAGCGCGCTCGGGCGCGAGAGGGGGAGAGCAGAGAAGGGAGAAGGGGTCGGGAGAGAGTGAGAGAGAGGAGCGAGGGGGCTGCGTGGTGTCACCCGAAGAGGCCAGGGCGAAGCGGCAAGCAGGAGGTGGCCGGGGCGGCGTCGGCGCTCGCCACCGAGCAGCTTCGGGGCGAGGGGGAGGAAGACGACAGAAGGAGGTAGGCTGGGCCGCGCTGGGCCGGTCCTGTTGGGCCACCAGGTGGGCTGTGAGGTGAGCGCCAGGTAAGTGCTCTGTTTTATTGTTCTGTTTTCTTTTTTTAAATTATTTTGCCACTGTTTTGAATTTAAAATAATTCAAACAATGCCAAAAACTCCTCTGAATATTTTTATTTTGCTAGATGGACTTTTCCAAAAGCTCATAAAATATTTCAGGGGTATTTGAAATTATATTCTAATTATATGAATATAATTCAAATTCAAATAGCTAATGATTTAAATTCAAAGTCCCAAGATTAAGTCCTTAAAAATGTTCAATATTTTGGTTGGGACCAGAACCCTTGCCAAAAATTATCAAACATTTAAGAAGAGCATTTTGGAACAATGAATGAGATTTTAGGGTTTTTGCCCTTCTTTTATTTAAGTTTTTGAGGCTTCCAATTTCCTCAATTCAAGTTTCAACAATTTAAACATGATGCAAACACTAGGCAGCACCAGAAGCTAGGGATGTGACAACTCACCCCCACTAAACAAGAATCTCGACCCGAGATTCAAGTGTAGGGTAAGACGAAGGGGAACGCAACCTAACACAATCTTCACGATCCAGGTTGCCCTTCATAAGAACATTGATTCGATCACCATCATTGTCTTGAAGTCTTGCTCTGAGAACTCCAACTAAGATGACAAGAAGAGGGAAGGAAAACTCCAGAAGAATTAATCTTCTCGAAGATCGAACAACTCAGGATCAACTCATGGAATGAGACATAGCAGCATCTCTCGAGCTGAGAGGCAAAACATGCATCAGGAGCAACAGAAGAAACAATTTGACGAGGGTTTCAAAGTAGTGAGGGAAATTGCCATGATTCCAAAACGGGGCACCTCAGGGAAGGTGACTTGTAAAAATATCCCCTTAAGTGGCAAAAAGAATTACCTTTGATTTAGAGATCATTGGAACTCTTTATACCAGCCTAAGGAAATTCTCGAGCGATCGTTTGGAGGGGGTCGGTAGAATGGCATGCTTGGATTAGAATGGATGATGTGGATTACCTTGTTGAAAACAACACAAGGAATGATTTCAGTAACTGGGGGAGAAGCTCATCAGTAGAGAGTGAGTCCACTGTTTGAAAAGTTATAGCATAATCGAGGAGACTGAGGGCAAACCAGTTAGTGCCGATGATAACACCTAGCGCTTGTGCGTGCTCTCAAGAACTTGAGCATTTCCATATTCATCAAGGTTTTACCAATATCCGTGTCAAGGATCCTGGCAACACAACATACTACCATGATGGCTAATGATGGATGATGCAGATGCAAAGGAAGATAACACCTTCTCAGATTTCACCTTAGCGAGGACAAGGAAACAAAATATGGATGATCGACCGAGAGACATTTAGCACTCCGCTTCTAATGTTCTCCTTGATGTGCTAGTGTATCCCATTCATAAATATGGTTTGATAACTAGAACATCAAGTAAAAGGTCGGACTTCGGGAGCTCAAGAATCCATAAGGAGTAACTTATTGGAGTAAAACCCTATGAAATCCTTATGGGGAGGTGGCCAACATTTTCAATCAAGATACTACAATAATAGGTCTTCCGGCTAGGTGGGTTGGCCACAACATCCACTTTACCGGTTATCGAGGGACCAGTATTATAGTTCTTGGGAAATGTTCCAACCATCATATTTGCCTGAGATTCAGATCTGGTTGGTGTCAGGATATCCAGACTCATCGAGTCTAGGAAGAAAAATGAAAGTTTGCAACACAATTCGACGAGATGACGTTGCGAGATTCTCGGGAAATGGACTACGGTAGTAAGCTCCAAAACATGAGCTGGTTCTGCTGCACACATGTGAACATGTTGTCCTAGACAAAACATGATCACATGGTAGTCTTACAATAAAACACTATCGAGTTCCGGTGGGGAACCAGCATCGAGGATATCGAAGTCCGTGTGCACTTATCGATGAACTTCTTATCCTTGAGCAAGTCAATCAGTGGCTTGGCGTGCTAGGGACACATATGGAATGGAGGTAGCTAATCTCACAGTCCAATGTATACTTCGCACATGCATGACTGACTTGGGATGATTCCAAAGGAAACAAAAACAATCTTTCTCGGATCCATGGCGGCAACTTACACCAAGTGCACGTGAATTAAAGAAAGTCACTTCTTTCCTCCGAATATATACCTCATGAATGGAACACGAAGGTAATGTTTACAAAAGTTTCCAACACTAGATGGATGTTCAACATAATCATGGAGAGGTTAAATATGTTGCTGATGGGCTCAACAACAACTCATCCTGGTTTCCATGAAGAAGGAGTTCCATAATTATGTGAACAAGTGATAGCACTAGTCAGACCCAAACGATATAATGGTGTATGCTCGAGGAAAATCCACGAGTAAGACAACATTACGAACATCGTTGGTTCGGATTTGATTTGAGGATAGCCCATACTCAAATCAAAGATTGGCTAAGATGACAGGTCCATTAACTGATCACGAGGGTCAATCGATGAAAATAACATCTTTCTTCAACACACATACAAGATATCCCTTAAAATGAACTAAGTCGGACAAGCTTTTATCTTCCAACTCTCCAAGTTGTTGTTTAGCTTAACCAACTGGCTCAGGGGTAACCCACACAGATCCTTGGATAAGGGGGTGGTTTACAAGAAACCAACTTGATCACGAACTCAACATAGCGGCCAGGTGACAACCTGGTAACACTTCCGAGAAGATATTCGGAAAATCACGAACCACCGATATGCTATTAAGCTCGAGAACAATCTTGCTTTTCAGGCAAGACGATATGATCAAATAAGCAAGGATTGGCACTATCCTAACTCATTGATCGAGAAGTGCACTGGGAATAAGGACTAGGTAGCACTATCAACCTTAGGGTGGTGATTCAAAAACCAACACGCTAAGAATGAAATTATTGTCCGTTAACTACCAAGCAATGGAGTTGCTAGGAGTGTAGATTTCACACATCACGATTCATTTGTCGGCATTCCGGTTGCGACCACACGGGATCCGGGAAATGAATGATGAGGGTGAGAAGTATCACTATATCAAGAGTTCATAGGAGGGTGTGAAATTCCCATGACAATCTTGATGTAAAGATGGTAATACTCCAAGGTAGGACAGAACAAGAGCTAGATTAGCATTTTGATCTGCGGAGTACAACTACTTTGACCCAATCCTGGATATGGATGAGGTTCTGGAGTTTGTTTCTCCTAGTCATTCCGGAATAGAATGGCTTGACGGACCACAAGAATAATAAGCATTGGTGAACGAATGCACGCATACTCTTGACTATCAATTGATAGACGAGGGTCAGAAGACAACTAAAGAGGGACAACTCAAAGGAACATACGATTTTCTGAGTTGTGGATGCATGGTTTAGCATGTTGAACGAAATTCAGCATATTTCTTCCGGATAACCCATGCAGAAAGGTAGAACTGGCAGAGCCACAATATAGAATGGAGAACTCATCGAGAGCACTCTTGTTGTCATCTTTTGGTTCAGAAGAACTCCTGCCAAGAATGGTTCATGGTAATTGGAGGAAAGATGTACCACGAACCTCGAGGACTATCGCAAAGGTTACTAATATCCTAAAGGAACTAGCAAACACTATCAACATGAAGTAAGTAGAGTGAATCTCGGGTTCAAGAACCCAGGAATAGAATACCTACTCCTAAGTAGCACCACGAGATGCTTTCGAGAATGATGGCCAGAATCTTCACACTGGGAACACAAAACATTGCTAGATTACTAGGTGACTCCCTAAAACAGCTAGGGTCATAATAGTAGCTCCAACATATATGTCAAGGCAATAAATTACCTCAATGCACCGGTTAGTGTGCTTATTCTGACCATAGGCACATCGGAAACAGGAGGAAGGGGTTTGCAAATGCATCCAACTATTTAGAAACCTGGGATGACTCGGACAGCATAACGGCTGTAAATGCTCAAAGTGATTTGAGACATCCAACAAAATGGTGGCATAACCACTCAGAAGCACAATAATAAGGTTTGGAGAGAAACTATGAACATACAGAAGATAGTAGGAGCTGAACTGAGGCTTAAATCCATCAATCCTATAAGTCAACGGATTAGTAACACGTGATCCTGATAGAAAGAAGAGAAGGCCTAGTTCTTAACCCCGTAGAGAAGAAGAGGGTGACTCAGATCAGAAGGACATAAGGTAAAGGAGTAAAAAGAGCCTTACGTTCCATCCCACAATCAATTCCCTTATATAACTAAAGCATTTCTAGACTCAACTTCGACCAGTTTGGCTTGGTAATCCTACAGGCAGTCAAGCTCTGATACCAAAGCTGTCAGGACCCCGACTCAATGCCACATCGATCTAGCATGTAACACCTGATATCACTTTGCGGCCTCACGCACGGTATCCCCACGGGTGTCGCCTTACCTTTGCCCAGGACCGTTTGTGCCTTTTGGCACACGTATATGATAATGTCGCTAGCATCCATATGATAAGGAGCCCGGGCTGACATGGCTAGTGGTAAACCCAAAGTGGCACAAACTTACAGGGACAGGCATCCATGACCCAACATCGAACGTGTCGGTCATCAGCGAGTGAATCCAGGCTGTAGCACTGGGCTAGCAGGACTCCGGCGAACCGGGCTATAGCGGGCTAACAGGACTCCGGTATTCATCGCGTGACATTTCCCCGAAGGGACAGACACAGGAACGAAGAAGGACACATGCCG
This sequence comes from Triticum aestivum, assembly GCF_018294505.1. Lineage (NCBI taxonomy): Eukaryota > Viridiplantae > Streptophyta > Magnoliopsida > Poales > Poaceae > Triticum > Triticum aestivum. The sequence goes on along the minus strand of NC_057801.1, from coordinate 324,712,196 downwards.
GCCAGCCTAAGTGTTCCGGAGCAGTAGCAAGCTACCATGGCTCAGTGGAAACACTAGGAGCCATTTCCCGGTAAGGGAGGCTACTAAGGATAAACAACTAGATAGTCAGATCCCACACATACCAAGCATTTCAATAACATACACACAATATGCTCGATATGTGCAAATACAACATGGCATCACAACATGACTCTACGACTCAAGTAATTTATTCAATAGGCTCCGAGGAGCGAGATATTACAAACATGGGTCTCATGACCCAACAATCAGAGCATACAAGTCAAAGCACATGCGGAAGCTTAACATGTCTGAGTACAGACAACTATAAATGAAAAAGGCTGAGAAGCCTGACTATCTACCAGATCCTGCCGAGGGCACAAGATCGTAGCTGAGGTAACAAGCTAAACGTCGAAGTCCACGCGGTACTACTAGCGAGACTGAAGTCTCTCTGCAAAAACGTAAAATAAGCAAACGTGAGTACAAATGTACCCAGCAAGACTTACATCAGAACTACCTACATATGCATCATTATCAACAAAGGGGATGGTGGAGTTTGACTGCAGCAAGCCAGCTTTGACTCGGTGGCTAACCTAGACTACGACTGCAAGTAACTCTTTTGAGGTGGCGCACACGAGTCCACATATTCACCATATCAATACACCACTATGGATCTGCTCCCATCTCCCTACGAGAACGCCATCCATAGCACTAACGCTTATCTTGCGTATTTTAGAGTATCCACTTTCACTTGTCTATGAACTGGTATAAGCAACCCAGAAGTCCTTTTCCGCGGACACGGCTATTCGAATAGATGATGTTAACCCTGCAGGGGTGTACTTCTTCACACACGCTCTCGCCACTTACCACCATGTACACATCGTGTATCTCGGCAACCTTCAAGCGGAAGCCTGGCGAGGGAGTCGGCCATGACCTGACTAACCACACAAGTCTCTTGTCCAGGTTTATCGCCTATTTGGGTTCCATCCGCAAGGAGATCCGGCCGGGGTGTCGCTCACGGCCCCAAACGATGTGTGCAGGGTTCCCAAGCCCACCTCGATGGGTGGATCTACGCTTGGTACACCGTGCCACTGTGCCTAGTCTGTCCCAAGCCCACCTGTACCGGGTGACACTTGGTAGACTACTAACACTACCTACAAACACCAGAAACTAGTTGCAACTCCTGGACAGAGATCAAGTTGATTAATAAGTCGAGAGAGCTTGGAGCGCCCGGAGCCCAATGTGTGGTAGTAACTGACCATGGATCACAAACACAGAACTCAGTTCCTGAGGACGGCTGCAATGAGACAACCCACCATGTACTCCTACATGGCCTCTCACCGCTACCTTTACCAAATCGTGATCACACACTTAGCTCACACACAGTAGGACATGTTCACACACCTCTGATTCATCCCCGATGAATCAGACCTGACTCAACTCTAAGCAGTAGCAGGCATGACAAACAAGCATGAATGAGTAGGCACAATAGGGCTCAAACAACTCCTACTCATGCTAGTGGGTTTCATCTAATTAGTGTGGCAATGACAGGTCATGCAGAGGATAAAGGGGTTCAACTACCGCAGCATGTAACAGTTGAATCGGTGTTGTCCTAATGCAGTAAAAGAGAGCAGGAGCGAGAGAGTGGGATTGTATCGGAATGAACAAGGGGGTTTTGCTTGCCTGGCACTTTTGAAGATAATATAGCTCTTCATCGGTGTCATCGATCACATCGCCGGTACACGTCTATCGAGAGGGGACAATTACCGGCAAACAAGGAAGAACACAATCAATGCAATGCGACAATATGATGCATGAATGTGACATGGCAATATGATGTGATTTGAGCTAATGCAACTAGCAGCAAGTTAAATGGAGTTGGTTTGAACCCTAGGTTCAAATTCAGACTCCACATGTGATTATTTAAATGCCATTTAATTGAATTGTCCTAAACAGCCGCTATAAATTGCTCTATCATGCATGAAAATGGTACAGATGGATAGATTGAATTTTTCTGATAATTTTTCATATATAAATTATTTAATTTGGAGTTACGGTTGAATTTCTATGAATTTTTGAAGTTTGGGATATTTTCTGGATTTTCTGATTTATTTTAAATCCAGAAAATCATTTAATGCGTCAGCATGACATCACCCTGACGTCATCAGGTCAACAGGGCAGGTTCAGGTCAAACCTGACCAGTGGGGTCCACTAGTCATTGTCTCAGGCTGGTATGTGTCGCTGACATGTGGGCCCAGTCAACGGCCACGTCAGCTTGGTCAAAGCTGACGTGTGGGCCCACTGTGGTTAGGTTAAAACTTAACAGAAAATAATAAAGATTAAATAAGGGCGTGGGGCCCATACGTCAGCGGCTCTGGGGAGGGTTAGCTTTATAGTAACCCAGTTACGTTGTGACGTTTGGTACACCCAACGCACTCCTACGGTATCCGGGAGTTACACGATATCATGGTCTAAGGAAGAGATACTTGACATTGGAAAAGCTCTAGCAAAACGAACTACACGATCTTGTGTTATGCTTAGGATTGGGTCTTGTCCATCACATCATTCTCCTAATGATGTGATCCCATTATCAACGACATCCAAATGTCCATAGTCAGGAAACCATGACTATCTGTTGATCAACGAGCTACTCAACTAGAGGCTTACTAGGGACATATTGTGGTCTATGTATTCACACGTGTATTACGATTTCCGGATAATAAAATTATAGCATGAATAAAATACAATTATCATGAACAAGAAAATATAATAATAATCCTTTTATTATTGCCTCTAGGGCATATTTCCAACAGCTCCGCCATCGACCTCCTGTTGCTGCTCCGCCATCGACCTCCTGTTGCTGCAGGACCCTTCCCATCATGCACAGTGGCCATATATCTCGCCGTGTACCACTAGCGTTGCAAGAATCGAGACCGACAAGTTCGAAGACCCCAAGTAGCACGACGACCGACGAATAGTACCACTACCTCCTCTACCGCGTCTACGGGATCGCCAGGAACGCGTACCTCAACGACCCGCCAATTACCCCTTTGGATCGCCAAGTTCATCTACCACGTGAACCACTATTTCCACTACGGCCGTGTACCACTACATCCACTACCGTCGTGAGAACATCTACTTCCTCTACATTGCACCGAACTCGATCCGCCCCGCAAATGCACGCTTCAAAGGTATAACCTGGAGATGACCGCCCGTGAACGAATGCTTGTGTGTTGTATGAGATGCTCGTGTTTGCATCGTGTCCGAGAGAGGTCTTTGCACGTTCCTTGTTTGCCATGCCGCCGTCCCGTGGGAACCCGGAATTCGGGAGCACCCCACCATCCATGCATGACACACTCATGCCCACTTCTTTTGCACCGGTATCTCCGTGAGCTACCGGAACCGATATGTTGTTGTGACATCATTTTCGGATTCATTGCCGTGGCACCAGTTTCGTTCCGCCATGGTGACCAAATTCTCCTTATCATCTTCATGCCAACATTTTCATAAAATTGTTTAAAACTTGCATATGTCATCCGCATCATGATAACAACAATTAAAATGTTTAAAATTGTTGTTTGTGTTAAATTGCTAAATATCATATGGGGATTTCCGAAATTGTTCTTTGTTGTTCCGGCCTCATTTAAACTTTCCTAAATAGTTAGTTTAATTATGTTTCACCTCTTGCCATGCTTATTACAACATGTAATTTAGTTGTGTTCATAACCGAGAGAGAACTAAATAATTGATGTGGTGTTTTGTCATTATGCAACGAGCTCCACTTAATTTGTAGTATTGTTCGTGCACTTTGCCATGCCATGCCTCATTAAACCGGACATGCATCATACTTGATTGTGCATCATGCCATGTTTATGTGATGGTTGTTTACTATGTCGTTTGCTTCTTTCCGGTTGTGCTTCTCCTTGATAGTTCCAGTTACGTTGCGATTGTGAGGATAAGTTCGTCTACATCCGTTTGTCTTCTTCATGGACTCGTTCTTCTTCCTTGCGCGATGTCAGGCAATATGACCATTACCCTCGATATCACTTCTATCTTTGCTTGCTAGTTGCTCCGTTCTATCGCTATGCTGTGCTACCTATCACTTGTTTACCATGCCTCCCATATTGCCATGTTAGCCTCTAACCTTTTTCACCCTTCCTAGCAAACCATTGCTTGGCTATGTTACCGCTTTTGCTCAGCCCCTCTTATAGTGTTGTTAGTTGCAGGTGAAGTTGAAGATTGCTCCATGATGGACAGGATTATGTTGGGATATCACAATATCTCTTATTTAAATTAATGCATATATATACTTGGTAAAGGGTGGAAGACTCGGCCTTATGCCTGGTGTTTTGTTCCACTCTTGCCGCCCTATTTTCCGTCATACCGGTGTTATGTTCCTTGATTTTGCGTTCCTTACACGATTGGGTGATTTATGGGACCCTCTTGACAGTTCGCTTTGAATAAAACTCCTCCAGCTAGGCCCAACATTGGTTTTAACATTTGCCACGTAAGCCTTTTTCCCTTGGGTTCTGTAGACTCAAGGGTCATCTTTATTTTAACCCCCCCCCCCCCCCCCGGGGCCAATGCTCCTCTGAGTGTTGGTCCAAACTAGAGCCCTTTGCAGCGCCCCCTCAAGGAAACTTGAGGTCTAGTTTTAGTTGTACGGACTTCTCATCCGGTGTGCCCGGAGAACGAGATATGTGCAGCTCCTATCGGGATTTGTCGGCACAGTCGGGTGGTCTTGCTGGTCTTGTTTTACCATTGTCAAAATATCTTGTAAACCGGGATTCCGAGTCTGATCGGGTCTTCCTGGGAGAAGGAATATCCTTCATTGACCATGATAGCTTATGATGGGCTAAGTTGGGACACCCCTGCAGGGTATAAACTTTCGAAAGCCGTGCCCCTGGTTATGTGGCAGATGGGAATTTGTTAATGTCCGGTTGTAGATAACTTGACACCAGATCTGAAATAAAACGCATCAACCGCGTGTGTAGCCGTGATGGTCTCTTTTCGGTGGAGTCCGGGAAGTGAACACGGTTCTGGGTTATGTTTTACGTAAGTAGGAGTTCAGGATCACTTCTTGATCATTGCTAGCTTCACGACCGTTCCGTTTGCTCTCTTCTCGCTCTTATTTGCGTATGTTAGCCACCATATTTGCTTAGTGCTTGATGCAACTCCACCTCATTACCACTTCCTACCCATAAGCTTAAATAGTCTTGATCTCACGGGTTTTGAGATTGCTGAGTCCTAGTGACTCACCAGATACTATCACAACAGTTGTAGGTGCCGATGATACCAGTGCAGGTGATGCAACCGAGCTTAGATAGGAGCTCAACGAAGATCTTGGTCGTTGCTATGTTTTGTTTCATGTTGATCAGTAGTGGAGCCCAGTTGGGACAATCGGGGATCTAGCAGTTGGGTTATCTTCTTTTCTTTTGGCTTCGTCCGTAGTCGGACTATGTGTGTGTACTCTAAATGATGTATGATTTATTATATGTTTATTGTGTGAAGTGGCGATTGTAAGCCAACTCTTTATCCCATTCTTGTTCATTACATGGGATTGTGTGAATATGACCCTTCTTGCGACAAAACCACAATGCGGTTATGCCTCTAAGTCGTGCTTCGACACGTGGGAGATATAGCCGCATCGTGGGTGTTACAAGTTGGTAATCAGAGCCATCCCCGACATAGGAGCCCCTGCTTGATTGTTTGCTGGCGTTGTTGAGTCTAGAAAAAAAATGTTTTGAGTCTTAGGATTATATATATCGGAGAGTAGGATTCTTTTTTACTCCTCAGTCCCTTCGTCGCTCTGGTGAGGTCTCCTGACGTAGATGTTTTGACTTTCCTCTCCTCAAATTACACTATTTTTTTATGATCACGCGGGTATCTTGGAATTGTTCCAAAGGTTTTGTGACGAGAACATTGTTCTTGGTGCCTCCTGTCTTTTATGTGGTAGTGTCCGGGGGAGTTGAGCTCCGAGATGTTGTCGTCATAATTTTATCGTTGCAGTTCTGGAATACCTGAGTTTTGCCGACATCGAAAATCTCTTTTATGTAGTTGTTGATGAGATAACCTCGACGCCACCCAGTACTGGGGCGGGAGTTCGGGAGTATTGCCATAGCTTGTATAACGGATGCTTTTCGAAGGTTGAGGTACACAATTTCCGAAGGTTTCTTGGTTATGTGTTGACGGATGGATACAGCTTGGATGTAGGGATTGTTAGTTTTGGGTGATATATATATTGCTTCCCCTGTATCCCCAACACCAGATTGCATAACCAGAAAGTTTCGGGAGTTTTATAGGTGGGAATTCAAGTAGTTCTAGTTTTTTTTTCTTTCCGACAGATGCATGATATGAGATTGGGGTTCGATGTCTAGTGGTCCGCCTATCCACGGTCGTTTTTACAGTGGTCTCGTTGTGTCTTAAAGAACCCTTGGTTATGCTGGTTCGGGGACACTTTGTATGTCATGTGCACTGCCTTGTACATGATGGTGTTGTACGATCGAGCCCATGTGGGCCCCACCACGAAAACTTCGGACGGAATCTCTATCATATGTTTGTTCCGGCTTATTCTGCAAGCCAAATCCTTTGTTTTGTTTTATTTGTGGTATTCGAGTTGCTTCGAAGTCAAATGTTGAATCCATACCTTTCATAAATGGTGTTCTCATATTGCTATGTGAATACTTAATCCTTCTTGATCATCAAGGTCGTCATGTTAATTCTTCTCCAACCGGTGCGCTTCTCCTCGAGATGATCCCATCATTCTCCGCATCCGCAATATCAATTCTAAGTTTTCTCAATGGTGTTTGTTTCGTTCATCCCAAGTTGTCTTTGTTTTCCGCACCCTGCCACCCTTTTCTTCAAGGACTCATATATTTTAATCAAGTATCCATTTATTCATGTGAAGTCTCTTCACTCTTTTCAATCAATGTTTTGATCCGGTGATCCCTCATGAAGATGCTCATGAGCTTCCAGTTCATCATTCTTCATTCTCATATTCTTCTCCAGCGGATTAATTTCAAGCTTCGGTGTTGATCATATCTCTTCCTTTTGTTTCACATATCTTCCCATGTGAATTTCTTATCCCAGGCTCTCTTATTTATTCACCTTGCCCAGTTCATATCCGGAGTGTGGAAGATATCTTGGAAGATTCGTGTTCCCATTCTCAATCCGTTCAATTTATTTTGAGGTTGTTATCTCATTCAAGCCATTTAATTCAACCGGCGCAATCCCCCCTTTCAATCAATCGTTCAATGGTGTATCTTTTAGTGGGCCCTAACCCACAGGTCTTTTCCCAGGATCTTACCAGACTCTTCTAATTATCAGGAGCGATTCTCAAATTCATTTCCAAGTTTGATGTAAGAATGAATTTTCATCAGTCACATGCCTTCTCCAAGGTCGTTTTCAAATTCTTTTCATCTTTGGCTCATTTTTGTTTCTTTTAATCCTTCCGGAGTGCCTCAACAATTCATGGTGGTGTTTCTCGTCGTCATTCTCGGATTTTGAAGACCGAAGAAGAGTTCCTCTTAAATCCTTACCCGTTCTTCCAAAGATCATAGTTCAAGCTTGATGCCATCCTCTCGTAATTGTTTTCGATTGTGAGAGTTCTTTTCACCCATCCAGAGCAATTCAGGAGTCTGTTCAGTTTGATTCTCTGGAGCCCATCTTCTCAGAATTATTCATTCCAGCTTTCAGTTCTTGTTCTCCAAATCTTACCGGTGCATCGTTCAAATACCCTCTAATCATTTCACGATCTCTTCGTTTTCAGGTATCTAAATCCCCTCAAGTATCTTCATTCATTTTCCAATTCTTCCCGGTGAATTGTGCCTTCGCTACTTTCATTTTCAATGCTTACGGTGGTTCTTTGAACATTTCACTTCCTTCGTTATCATATCAATTCATTTGTTGTTTCCAAATCCCACCGGTGGTTCCATCAATACCTTCTCAAGTTTGCTCTACCTCTATCCTTATTCCCTCAAGAAGAATAAGTAGTATGCCAAACCATTGATTGTCATCAATTTAATTTGATGAAGGATAAGCATACAATAAATCTTATTCTTATTTCCTCGAGGGGATTCAATTCTTTTCTTCCGGAGTTTGTTCATGAGGAATAAATTCTCGGTTCTAAGATGTTCATCTTTTCTTTCCGGAGTTCCAAGTTCTCTCGGTTATATCATCGCGAAGCTCCATCTAAATCATTGCAAGGCTTCACTTTGTGTTTTCAACTTCTCTTTCTTTTTATCATCCTTTTATTACCGGAGTTCTTAATGGAGGCTCTACATGATGGTTTATCAAGGATTCTTTTCATTCTTCAATTGTACTTCAAGATTTCTCTCGAAGCTAAGATCCGCCAAGCTATACTCAAAAATAAACATGGTGCTCAACACATGTTTTTTTCTGAGGAGTTCAAGTATTCTTCTTCTTGCATTTTGAGGGGCAATTCTTTCTACCTTATCTTTTCAGGTGGTGTTATATCATTCTTGACAATTTCCATTCATGTTTCACGATTCACATGTTGTCAAGAACGAGGTATTTTAAATCCATCAATCTCTTTGTTGGAGTTATCTTGGTATAGATTTCACCTAAAGCCTTCCCTAAGGAATGTTGTATTGTGGTGCTTATCAATGATACAAGTTTTCTCCTATCCTCTCGGCAAAAGCAGTTTTCATCTCTTCGTTGATCTCAAGCAAGCATTTGTTTTCGGTAGTGGTAGAATTTCACCTCAATTTTGAGAAGTTTTCCATAAGCCCACTACAAGCTTATTCATTTTATTTGTGGCAGAAGTTGGCATTTTCTTCTCCATTCTGTTATTCCAATGATCTATCTTCTATTCTTTCTTCCGGAGGCATTGTGATGTTGTTCTTTTCACTCATCATCTCGATTGTGAGGATCGTGTTCTTTTCGTGCTCATCCATTTAATCAGAGTGTTGTGTTCTCATTCAAGTTATTTTCATCTTATCAAGTCTTGCATCTCTTTTCAACCAGAGTGCTATCCGAATTTAATCTTCCTTGTTCCTTGTTTATCTCGTTTCAACCAGAATGGTTCCAAATCCTTCTTGTCCATTGTAGTCGTCATTCATAGCTTTGCAACCTCCAAGGTTCACATGGTGGTCCTAGTTTCTATTTTTATCCGCAGTGCTCTCAATTGTGTTCAACTCCGTTGTGTTCTTTCTTTCAACTTTTCAACCTCTCAAGGTTCTTTGGTTTCACTCATTGGTCGACAAAGCAACTTAGTTTTACCTCTTCTCTTCCTCTTCCGCTTCCCTCCGGTGCCATCCTAGATCTCGGGACGAGATCCTCTTGTAGTGGTGGAGTGTTGTAACGCCCCGAGACCGACGCTCCAGATGCCTTCCTTGTATTCCAAGATTCGTTGTGTGATTTTTTTTGTTCGTTGCATTCATCCTTGCATCATGTGCATTGCATCATGTCATCATGCAACCCTTTTTTAAAAAACTCAGATAAATAAATTGTATGGATCTTCGATCCACTTAAATCGAGGGAATTCACATGGTGTTTTCTCTTTATAACATATCCTCCCAATATTATTAGGGAGCTATAACAAAGCATTCCATTCTTTGGGGAATCACCATAACACACGTGCAAAATAAATCCCATGCCTCTTCTGCTCCGAGTTGACCTTAAAACCTTGTCAATAATTCTTTCTCTGTTTATCGGAGCCCCACCAAAAATCTCAACCTTTTTGGACACTTCTAAATTCTTATCCTAGTTCAAACCATTTGAATTAAATTCAAATGAGTTTGAATTTAAACTTCCATTCATGCCCACTTCTATTTTACCTGGATCAAGCTCATTTTTAGGAGTCCGGAAAAATTGACCCTATGCGCATATTCTTTCCCTAACCCCCCTCCTCATTTTCCTTCTCTCTAATGTTTTTCTGTTATAGAAATTAAAGAGAGAGAGAGGAGAGAGCCCAGCCCAGCTGCACCTTCGAGTAGCAGCATGCCACTAGGCCACGCCGACCCACTAAACCTCTTGAGGCCCAACCCTTTCTAACCCTACTGAGCATCTGCCCGATCCTCATCTCCCCTCGTTCCCCCTCCGCCGCCACTCACACACGCAGCGCCCGAACGCGTCGCTCGCTAGACCTCTCCCTCCGCTCGATCTCCTCACCCTCTCGATCTCCCACGCGCACCACCACCCACCAGAGGGCCACCCTGCGCGCAACCCCGCCGCCTTGCTGCCTCGTCCCCGCCTCCTTGTCTACCTGACGCCGCCGCCGGCCTCTGCTTCTCACAACCCCGCCGTCCCGGCCTTCCTCGAACTGCCTGACGCCAAGCGTCGCTGCCACCGGACGTCCCGCAGCATTTACTTGCTGCCAGCGCCCTGCGTCCTCTGCTTCATCTAGGATGAGGCAACCCATCTCCCGGTCACTGGACCTCGCCTGGACCCGTCAAGCCCCGCCACTGGCTTGTTGCCCTGCATCTCCATCGACGCTTTCCATCCCCACCGCCTGGGTATGCCCCTGCCTCGTCCTCCGGCTGGGGTGCTCCCAGATCACGCCCGCCGTCGCAGCGCCTCTGCCTCCTCGCCATGGCCCCTCGCAAGCTTCCTCTGATGCCTTGCCTCGCCTCCTGCCTCCCGCGTGCCCCGCTGGGCACGTGTGTGCCTGAGGTCCATGGCCTCTCCAGCCTCCAGAAGCTCTGCTTCCCAGGCCGACGCTGGCCCCACTTCGTCTTGCTGCTGCTCCGCCATCGACCTCCTGTTGCTGCTCCACCATCGACCTCCTGTTGCTGCAGGACCCTTCCCATCGTGCACAGTGGCCGTGTATCTCGCCGTGTACCACAACCGTTGCAAGAATCGAGACCGACAAGTCCGAAGACCCCAAGTACCATGACGACCGACGAATAGTACCACTACCTCCTCTACCGCGTCTATGGGATCGCCAAGAACGCGTACCTCGACGACCCGCCAATTACCCCTTTGGATCGCCAAGTTCATCTACCATGTGAACCACTCCTTCCACTACGGTCGTGTACCACTACTTCCACTACCGTCGTGAGAACGTCTACTTCCTCTACATTGCACCGAACTTGATCCGCCCCGAAAATGCACGCTTCGAAGGTATAACCTCGAGATGACCGCCCGTGAACGAATGCTTGTGTGTTGTATGAGATGCTCGTGTTTGCATCGTGTCCGAGAGAGGTCTTTGCACGTTCCTTGTTTGCCATGCCGCCGTCCTGTCGGAACCCGGAATTCGGGAGCACCCCACCATCCATGCATGACATGCCCACGCCCACTTCTTTTGCACCGGTATCTCCGTGAGCTACCGGAACCGATATGTTGTTGTGACATCATTTTCGGATACATTGTCGTGGCACCCATTTCGTTCCGCCATGGTGACCAAATGCTCCTTATCATATTCATGCCAACATTTTCATAAAATTGCTTAAAACTTGCATATGTCATCTGCATCATGATAACAACAATTAAAATGTTTAAAATTGTTGTTTGTGTTAAATTGCTAAATAACATATGGGGATTTCCCAAATTGTTCTTTGTTGTTCTGGCCTCATTTAAACTTTCATTTAAACTTTCCTAAATAGTTAGTTTAATTATGTTTCACCTCTTGCCATGCTTATTACAACATGTAATTTTCTTGTGTTCATAACCGAGAGAGAACTAAATAATTGATGTGGTGTTTCGTCATTATGCAACGAGCTCCACTTAATTTGTAGTATTGTTTGTGCACTTTGTCATGCCATGCCTCATTAAACCGTACATACATCATACTTGATTGTGCATCATGCCATGTTTATGTGATGGTTGTTTACTATGTCGTTTTCTTCTTTCCGGTTGCGCTTCTCCTTGATAGTTCCGGTTACGTTGCGATTGTGAGGATCCGTTCGTGTACATCCATTTGTCTTCTTCATGGACTTGTTCTTCTTCCTTGCGGGATCTCAGGCAAGATGACCATTACCCTCGATATCACTTCTATCTTTGCTTGCTAGTTGCTCCGTTCTATCGCTATGCTGTGCTACCTATCACTTGTTTACCATGCCTCCCATATTGCCATGTCAGCCTCTAACCTTTTTCACCCTTCCTAGCAAACCATTGCTTGGCTATGTTACCGCTTTTGCTCAGCCCCTCTTATAGCGTTGTTAGTTGCAGGTGAAGTTGAAGATTGCTCCATGATGGACAGGATTATGTTGGGATATCACAATATCTCTTATTTAAATTAATGCATATATATTCTTGGTAAAGGGTGGAAGACTCGGCCTTATGCCTGGTGTTTTTTTCCACTCTTGCCGCCCTAGTTTCCTTCATACCGGTGTTATGTTCCTTGATTTTGCGTTCCTTACACGGTTGGGTGATTTATGGGACCCCCTTGACAGTTCGCTTTGAATAAAACTCCTCCAGCAAGGCCCAACATTGTTTTTAACATTTGCCACCTAAGCCTTTTTCCCTTGGGTTCTGTAGACTGAAGGGTCATCTTTATTTTAAACCCCCCGGGCCAATGCTCCTCTAAGTGTTGGTCCAAACTAGAGCCCTTAGCAGCGCCCCCTCAAGGAAACTTGAGGTCTAGTTTTAGTTGTACGGACTGCTCATCCGGTGTGCCCTGAGAATGAAATATGTGCAGCTCCTATCGGGATTTGTCGGCACAGTCGGGTGGTCTTGCTGGTCTTGTTTTACCATTGTCAAAATGTCTTGTAAACCGGGATTCCGAGTCTGATCGGGCCTTCCTGGGAGAAGGAATATCCTTCGTTGACCGTGAGAGCTTATGATGGGCTAAGTTGGGACACCCCTGCAGGGTATAAACTTTCGAAAGCCCTGCCCGCGGTTATGTGGCAGATGGGAATTTGTTAATGTCCGGTTGTAGATAACTTGACACCAGATCTGAAATAAAACGCATCAACCGTGTGTGTAGCTGTGATGTTCTCTTTTCGACGGAGTCCGGGAAGTGAACACGATTTTGGGTTACGTTTGACGTAAGTAGGAGTTCAGGATCACTTCTTGATCATTGCTAGCTTCACGACCGTTTCGTTTGCTCTCTTCTCGCTCTTATTTGCGGATGTTGGCCACCATATTTGCTTAGTGCTTGCTGCAACTCCACCTCATTACCACTTCCTACCCATAAGCTTAAATAGTCTTGATCTCGCAGGTTTTGAGATTGCTGAGTCCTCGTGACTCACCAGATACTATCACAACAGTTGCAGGTGCCGATGATACCAGTGCAGGTGATGCAACTGAGCTCAGATGGGAGCTCAATGAAGATCTTGGTCGTTGCTATGTTTTGTTTCATGTTGATCAGTAGTGGAGCCCAGTTGGGACGATCGGGGATCTAGCAGTTGGGTTATCTTCTTTTCTTTTGGCTTCATCCGTAGTCAGACTATGTGTGTGTACTCTGAATGATGTATGATTTATTATATGTTTATTGTGTGAAGTGGCGATTGTAAGCCAACTCTTTATCCCATTCTTGTTCATTACATGGGATTGTGTGAAGATGACCCTTCTTGCGACAAAACCACAATGCGGTTATGCCTCTAAGTCATGCTTCGACACGTGGGAGATATAGTCACATTGTGGGTGTTACATATGTTCAGAGATTATCGAACGTGAGCCTCAGATCGTCTACTAGAGTTTCGACGTGCTTGGTTTTGACGATCACACCGTCCACGGATGCCTCCACTGTTTTGCCGATCTGGTTTTCCAGACATGTCTGAATCATGCGTTGATATGTTGCGCCGGCGTTTTTGATCCCAAAGGGCATTGTGTTGAAGCAGAATGGGCCGTATGGGGTGATGAATGCCGTTGCGGCCTGGTCAGGCTCTGCCATCTTAATTTGTTGGTAGCTTGAGTATGCGTCTAGGAAACACAATGAGTTGTGTCCTGCGGTAGCGTTGATAATTTGATTGATGCGGGGGAGTGGGAAGGGATCCTTTGGGCGAGCCTTGTTGAGGTCCTTCAAATCGACACATAGGCACCAGGATTTGTCCTTCTTTGGTACCATCACCAGGTTTGCTAGCCAATCTGGATGTTTTATATCTTTGATGAATCCGGCCTCCAATAATTTGGCTAGCTCCTCTGCCATGGCCTGTCTCTTGGGTTCGGAGAAACGTCGAAGAGCCTGTTTGACTAGCTTCAATCCTTTTAGGATGTTTAGGCTGTGCTCGGCCAGCCGGCGTTGGATTCCTGGCATGTCTGAAGGGTGCCAGGCAAAAATGTCCCAATTTTCGCGTAGGAATTCTTGTAGTGCAGCGTCTACATCAGGGTTTAATTGTGGCCCAATGGAGGCCGTTTTTGTAGGGTCCGTTGGATGGACTTGGAATTTGACTATTTCGTCTGCTGGTTTGAAGGAGGTGGACATGGATCTCTTATCGAATATCACGTCGTCCGAGCTGGTCCTTTAAGCTTGGGTGGGAGGTATTTGATGGCGTGTAGATCGTCACCGCGGGCCATGTGGATATGAAGGAGATAGTCCTCGATCCAGACCGCAGGATCTGTTGTGCCATCGTATGATTCAATGTTTACGGGTTTGAAACCCTCAGGGATTTGATGATCCATCACTTCGTCTGTGAAGCATAGTGTGTGTGCGGCACCCCTGTATTGGGCTATATCACGACGTAGCTCAAATGAGCTTTGTCTACTTTGTTCGGCCCGGCCGGAATTGCCATATCCGGCATGACGGTTATCACCACGCATCGAGGGGCGCCCACGCGATCCGTAGATCGATCTTGTTTGTCTTGCCTTGTCCCCCAATATATCCCGCAGGTCTGGCGCATTTCCCCGTGCCTTGGTATTTTTTGAGCGACGCCCTGGTGCAGCTTGAGTGGAGGGCCGAGAGGCCTCTCTGTCGCGGCCACGAGGTGGCCGGTCGGCCGTATCATGCACTGGTGATGTAGGTTTAGGTGCTTCCTCCTCTAATCGGGGTAGCAGCCTGCGTTTTGGGTAGTTCTTGGAGGGGCGTTCGAGTTCATACTCTTCGGCCGCGAGGACTTCCGTCCATCTGTCGGCTAGCAAGTCTTGGTCAGCTCTAAGCTGTTGCTGCTTTTTCTTGAGGTTGCTTGTCGTGGCTATAAGCCTGCGTTTGAAATGCTCTTGTTCGACGGGATCCTCAGGCATGAAAAATTCGTCGTCGTCGAGGCTTGCCTCGTCTTTGGAGGGAGGCATGTAATTATCGTCCTCTACCTCTCTGTCTGCCGCTCTCTCATGAGGGCTAGCTTCTCCATCCTCCTGCGCTGAATCCTGCTGGAGGGGGTTGTCTTCGGCAATGTCCGGGGTGTTATTATCTCTCGTGCCAAAATCACCGTTTTTGATTGTGGCGGGATTTAGAGCGGCGCCGCTGACGCCGGCGCTTAGGCTATTTCTTGGAGGGGTCATCCTCCGTTGTTCCATCGCCATTCCCATCATTTGGGATGTCCACCATGTATATGTCGTATGACAAGGTGGCCTTCCAGTGCCCTATAGGCGCTGGTTCTTGGTCGCCTCCTGCATCGTTGTCCATACCGTCGATGTCTTCGGAGTCGAAGTCAAGCATGTCCGTTAAGTCATCGACAGTGGCTACGAAGTGGGTGGTGGGTGGGCTTTGAATTTCTTCGTCGTCCGCATCCCAACCGTCCTGACCATAATCCGGCCAGGGCTCTCCTGATAAAGACAGAAACTTTAGCGAATTCAGGATGTCGCAAAAGGGCGAGTGCTAAAAGATGTCCGCAGCAGTGAACTCCATGATCGGCAGGGGCGCGGAAGGTTCGGAGTCCGGAGAAGAGTCTGGCACCTTGGAGTCGCCAGCTTCGCAAAGGACAGGGTTGGTGTTCGGCTCTATCGCCGTAGAGATAGCAGCCCCTGAGGCAGTGTCCAGCCACCCATCCTCGATCGGCGCAGTCGGCTCCAAGCTAAGGGTCGGAGCGGACACTTGTGCGGCCTCCAGGGCACTATCCGGCGGCAGAGCTAGATCATGCCCATCGTGACAGTGCGGCGCACTTGGCTGTGGCTCGAACTCGTCGAAGATCAAGTCTCCGCGGACGTTAGCCATATAGTTCAGACTTCCAAATCTGACCTGATGGCCAGGGGCGTAGCTTTCAATCTGCTCCAGATGGCCAAGCGAATTGGCTCGCAGTGCAAAGCCGCCGGATACGAAGATCTGTCCGGGGAGAAAAGTCTCACCCTGGACCACAACATTGTTGATGATCGGAGGAGCCATCGGGCCTAAAGATGACGACACAGAGGTACTCTCAATGAAAGCACCAATGTCGGTGCCAAAACTGGCGGATGTCGGGTAGGGGGTCCCGAACTGTGCGTCTAGGCGGATGGTAACAGGAGACAAGGGACAAGATGTTTTTACCCAGGTTCGGGCCCTCTCAATGGAGGTAAAACCCTACTCCTGCTTGATTGATATTGATGATATGGGTAGTACAAGAGTAGATCTACCACGAGATCAGAGAGGCTAAACCCTAGAAGCTAGTCTATGGTATGATTGTTGTTCGTCCTACGAACTAAAACCCTCCGGTTTATATAGGCACCGAAGAGGGTTAGGGTTGCACAGAGTCGGTTACAATGGTAGGAGATCTAAATATCCGTATCACCAAGCTTGCCTTCCACGCCAAGGAAAGTCCCATCCGGACACGGGACGAAGTCTTCAATCTTGTATCTTCATAGTCCAGGAGTCCGACCGAAGATGATAGTTCGGCTATCCAGACACCCCCTAGTCCATGACTCCCTCAGTAGGCAAAGTTTGCACTTTCCCCAAATTTCAAACAAGTGCGTCCCGGAACTAAATGTGGTTCCCCATTACTTGCTGCCCGCTCCGCGTCTGATTCCCCGTTCATACTCCATGGATGCCAAAACTACCGTTCCACCAACCGCGAGTCCCCAGCATCCTCTGTCCGCCACCCCATCCCACCCATCAACCGCCTCCCTCCTCCATCACACCGGAGCCGATACCCCGACGTCGTTGTTCACCACAACCGGAACGCCCTCCATGGCGAGTAGCTGAAACCGAGCCAAGCTACCTCCATGATGCCGACGTGCGTTGTACCTGATCCAGTTCAACCATGCCATCCTGTGCCTCATCGCTGCCGCTCAAATGTCGCCACCGTCCACCACACTGAAGTTGTTCCCATTTCCCCCTTCTTCGCCGCCTCGTATATGCTTCCCCTCCACCGATAGACGGCCACCGCAAACACAGTCAACAATTTGGCCATGGGTTCGTCCAAGGCTCCACCGTCCTCCACAACATCAGGCCCCCAGTAAAACAAAGAACATCGTCGTGATATCAGGAGGACACAACACTGGTAACCGGATATGGTACTCCTCTTCCTTTTATTCGTGCAAATCGTACGTGTCTGCTCCCATGGTATTCATCCCACAGAAGACACGAGTTGAACGCATTTTACATCAGCTTCCTGATACTAGATGTTTGTTGGAGATATCCCCTAGAGGCAGTCATGTATGATATTATTTCCTTGTGTTTATGAATAAAGATAGTCCTTGGACATTATCAATGATGTATATCAGCAAGTACGTGACTTGTTTGTGGGACTATGCATTGTATGATTACTGTCCTAAAAGGTCCCTAGACGAAAGGGCTATGTGGACGCGCAGCCGACTAGAGTAGCATATGACACGGTCGATGGCTTGGTCTCACTAGGCATGGAGCATTGGATGCTAACTGGATAATATGGACTCAGAAGGATCTGGTCGGATTTGACGTAGTTGAATCCGAGTCGAGATAAGGTCCGAGTCGGACAGACCCAACTATGAGACACAATGATATGTCATCTGTAAGTCTCTAGTACAACATACGTTCTATGTCCTTAGACCTGAGCTGACGCATGTACTTGGGATGGTGACAGACTTGCTTTGGCCGACCAAATGCTACTCCGTGACTGGGTAGTTACAAAGGTAGGTTTCAGGCTAGTCCATACCCATGCCGCGAGACGTGGTCGATCAAGATGGGATTTCACACTTATTTGATTGATCGCTTCGACGCTGTCACTAGGGTTTGCATGTGTTGCGAATAGACACCTTCACTCGCTGCCGGTTGTGTGATCGGACCTAGCAGTCTACCGCACGACATTCCTCCTGCATGCGTGGATACTGTTAGAGGCGGTGCACTTGCGCCGCTCCGGCTAACTTATGAGGGATCCGACGATCGGCTATTAGAGGGAGAACGCACGAGGAGGAGACGAACCACGTGGATCCGCTGCCCAACTCTTCTTCCGTTGCACAGCACTGCGCGTCTAATGGTAACAATCTGTGATCCATTCCCATAAACATGTTCCTGGTTGTTCTGCTTGTAGGAAAATTTTAATTTGCAGTCGACGCACCCTACCATAGAACCCAACAGTGGTACCGGAGCCAGGTTATAGGATGTGGATTCAGATCGTATGCATATTAGATATGTGGAGGCAGCAGATGATATATGTTGTCGTTGATAAGATCGGCTGTGTGCACGGTTGATGAGATCAATTGCACATGGGGATCGATGAGGCTATGTTTTCAGATGACCGGAGTCGATGAGGTCGTGACACAACCTACCCCTACTAGTTGTTGTCCACCATCGTGGACCGCTATTTGTGTAGCGCCTTGTATTTCGTACATGATCACTCAAACCGGTAGAATGTGATTCTATGCGTAACTTTGTTTTACAGGTTTGATGTGAATAGTATGGCTTATGTGTATGTCATGCATGTGTGTAAATTTATACATGACCTATGTGTCATGTTTGTCAGCCGGCAGGAGCCAAAGTGTTGTCATTATAATGTATAACGACCTGCGTGTCGACTTGTGTTTCTCTGTAAAATTCATTACTAGTTGTAGTAGTTGGTTTAGAGAGATCGGGTTGGTGTCTTGGCGTCCCGGCGTGATAAATAAGATGGATTTCCTAGATGGTCATCGGAGTCGGAACCGACCTGGAAGAACATCCATGAAGGAGCCATACTATTTGACAATATTTGTTTATTTGTGATTGTTATGCTTCTTTGTTTCTATGTACGTTAGAATGGTAGAAAGATCCCTCATGAATATCAAGCGAATTTCCATCCCCGATGCTGCACCTTCGCACGTCAAGTACGTCTAGTAGTGGTCTCATAAAATTCGGGTGCTGTTGGGTGTCCTTGAACTGAAGGGTTCGTGTCGGACACGAACATGCACAGCATCAGGTTAACTTGACAAGGCTATCAAAATGGTTTTGGGCCTTGTGGCAAAGAAGGATGGGGGCTAGCGTATGAGATACCTTCCCGGCCGACGGGAGTCGTATAGAGATATGATTAGCAAGGAGTTGCTTACCGGATAGGCATGTTGGCTAGCAGTGATGCTAAAAGCTCACTAGTCGCATCTGCTAGTCGGATCCTGAATCACTGAGAGTTTGCGGATGGATGCCAACTTCAGTGGGAGTATTACTATTTAAGTCTATAGTTACTCTACATAAACACATTGCTTAGTGATTGCATATTTTCTATTGTAGATCAATGGCACCACCTGCTCACCCAACTTTCATTGAAATCAATTCTGGAAAAGGATAAACTGAATGGAACAAACTTTACCACCTGGTAGTGTTCTCAAGCATGATAAAAAGGAACATGTTACAGAGGATCCACTTCCAGAGGAACCAGACAATAATGCTAATGCCACAACTAATAATGCCTACCAGAAACTCGTTAATGAATCAACGGAGATTAGCTGTCTGATGCTGGCTTGTATGGAGCCTGATTTGCAATAGCATTTCGAAAATACTAAGGCTTACGATATGATCAAGAGTCTCAAGAGCATGTTTCAGATACAGGCTAGGACCAAAAGGTTCAATGTCCGGCGATCATTGATGGATTGCAAGCTGAAGGAAGGTGATCCACTGAGCCCACATGTTATCAAGATGATAGGATATGTGCAAGCTTTGGATCGGTTGGGCTTCCCGCTCTTTGATGAGCTGGTTACTGATGCAGTTTTGGGTTCTCTTTCACCCAGCTATGGGACATTCATCTCGAACTATCATATGCATGGAATGGATAAGAAGCTCACTAAATTGCATGGGATGCTCAAACAGGCAGAGCAGGATATTAAGAAAGGCACGCATCAAGTGTTGATGGTGCAAAAATTGGCCAAGTTCAAGAAGAGTTGGTCCAAGAAAAAGGCTAAGGCAAAGGGCACGGAGACGGTAACCTCCGCCACTGCGCCAAAGTCTGGACCGGACTCGAAGACCATTTGCTATCATTGCATGGAGACCAGTCACTGGAAGAGGAACTGTAGCAAGTGGCTTGCAGAGCATGGCAAAAAGGCCGGAAATGCTTCTTTAGGCAAAGGTACACTTGTTGCATATGTTATAGACATTTACATTGCTGACATACCTAGTAGCTCTTGGATATTTGATACTGGATCGGTTGTTCATATTTGCAACTCAATGCAGGGGCTGGTAAGAACTAGGGATGTGGCACAAGGGGAGATTGACATCAGGGTCGGCAAGAAAGCAAGAGTTGCTGCGTTGGAGATCGACACGATGCAGCTCCAGCTTCCTTCTGGATTTATTTTGGAATTTAATAATTGTTATTACATTCCTGCACTTAGTCTGAAATGCATGAAGAAGCTCCATGATGATGGGCTCCTAACTTCGTCCGACTTTGAGTCGTTCGATACATGTGAATCATGCTTTCTCGATGGGATGACTATGTCTCCTTTTGCAGAGATTTGCGAGAGGGCTTCCGAGTTGTTGGAACTTATACACGGTGATGTGTGTTGTCCAATGAGCACAACTGCTAGAGGTGGCTATCAGTACTTTGTGACTTTTACCGACGACTTGAGTAGATATGGATATATCTATTTCATGAGGCACAAGTCGGAAACTTTTGAAAAGTTCAAAGAGGTTCAGAACGAGGTTGAGAATCAGCTCAGCAAGACTATGAAGCTTCTACGATCTAATCATGGAGGTGAGTACATGAGCCAGGAGTTTGATGATCATCTGAAAAGCCGAGGTATAGTACCTCAGCTCACACCTCTGGGTACGCCACAGAGAAGCAGCGTGTCAAAACGGAGGGATAGAACCTTGCTGAACATGGTCCGGTCTATGATGAGCAAATCGGATTTACCCTTGTCATTCTGGGGATACACTTTAGAAACTGCAGCTTTCACACTTAACAGGGTACCATCAAAATCCGTAGACAAGATACCGCATGAGATGTGGACCGGGAAGAGTCCCAGTTTGTCTTCTCTAAAGATTTGGGGTTGTGAAGCATTTGTCAAGCGACTTATGTCAGACAAGTTTGCACCCAAGTCATATAAATGCATATTCGTGGGATATCCGAGGAAAACCTCGGGATATAGTTTCTACAACCGTGAAGAGAACAAAGTGTTTGTTGCTCGTAACGGGGTTTTCATTGAGAAAGAGTTTCTCAGTAGGGAGGACAGTGGGAGGACGGTCCGACTCGAAGAAATTCAAGGACCACTCGGGGATGGCTCGGCTGGTGATGAGATCATACCGGAGTCAGTCAGGGAACCCGTAGTGGAAGCGGCACCAGAACCACGAAGGTCGCCAAGATTATGCAGAGTGTGTGATCCATTGTTGCTAGAAAGCGATGAGCCGACCACGTATGCAGAAGCGATGGTGAGCCCAGATTCCGAGGCATGGCTGGAAGCCATGAGATCCAAGTTAAAGTCCATGGATGAGAATCAAGTTTGGGACTTGTTTGATCCGCCGCCTGGCATAACTGCGATTGGTTGCAAATGGGCTTTAAGAAGAAAACCGATGTGGTTGAAAATTATCAGATCCACAAAGCTCGGCTTGTCGCTATGGGTTATGGACAAGTTCAAGGAATTGACTACGATGAGACTTACTCGCCGGTAGCGATGCTGAAGTCGGTGAGGATCGTACTAGCTATAACTGCATATTTTGATTATGAGATATGACAGATGGATGTCTGGACGGCTTTCCTTCACGTAAATTTAACCGACGACGTGTATATGATACAGCTCAAGAGATCCAATTATGGGTTGAGGCAAGCATCTCGGAGCTGGAATATTCGTTTGGATGAGGTCGTCGCTGGTCTCGGTTTCATCAAAAGCGAAGAGGACGCTTGCTCATACAAGAAGTTAAGTGGGATCTCGATAGTGTTTTTGATCTTGTATGTGGATGGCATATTGTTCATCGGAAACGATGTTTCGATGCTAAACTCAGTCAAGGAGTCATTGAATGGCAAGTTTTCGATGAAGGACCTTGGTGAGGCAGTGTATATTTTAGGCATTAAGATCTATAGAGATAGATCGAGGAGGCTGCTCGGCTTAAGCCAAAGCGCGTACATAGATAAAGTGTTGAAGCGGTTCAACATGAGTGAGGTGAAGAAAGGTTTTTGCGGCTCTCACATGGTATAAGGCTAAGTGAGACTCAGAGTCCTTCGACTTCTTATGAGCGAAGCAGGATGAGTAGGATTTCATATGCCATGGCAATCGTATCCTTTATGTATGCCATGATATGTACAAAGGCCTGATGTTGCTTTTGCAATAAGCCTAACAATTAGATACCAGGCCAACCCAGGTGAGAGTCACTAGGCAGCGGTAAAGACTATTTTGAAGTACCTGAAAAGGACTAAAGAGATGTTCCTAGTTTATGGAGGTGAGGAAGAGATCGTCGTAAGGGGTTACGCAGGTGCTTGTTTCCAAACCGACACAGATGATTGTGGATCACAGTCTGGATTTGTGTACGTCATGAACAGAGGAGCAGTGAGCTGGATGAGTTCCAAGCAAGATACGGCGCCCGATTCTACCACAAAAGCCGAATACACTACGGCTTGTGAAGCTGCAAAGAAAGGTGTTTGGATCCAGAACTTTCTGGATGATCTTGGTATTTTCCCAGCCTTGGTAAAACCGTTGGACCTTTATTGTGATAATTCTGGTGCCATCGCACAAGCCAAGGAGCCGAGGAATCACCACAAGGTGAGACACATAGATCGGAAAAATCACCTGATACGAAAGATCGTAAAGAATGGTGATGTAGACTTATGCAAAATTCATAGGGATGCAAATGTTGCAGATCCGTTGACTAAGCCGCTTCCACAACCGAAGCATGAGGGGCACGTTAGAGCTATGGGCATTCGATCTCTATTTGATTAACTATAGTGCAAGTGGGAGATTGTTGGAGATATGCCCTAGTGGCAATCATGTATGATGATATTTCCTTGTGTTTATGAATATGGATAGTCCTTGGACATTATCGATGATGTATATCAGGAAGTGCGTGACTTGTTTGTGGGACTATGCATTGTATGATTGCCATCCTAAAAGGTCCCTAGTCGAAAGGGCGGTGTGGACGCGCAGCCAATTAGACTAACATATGACACGGTCGATGGCTTGGTCTCACTAGCCATGGAGCATTGGATGCTAACCGGATAATATGGACTCGGAAGGATCTGGTCGGATTCGACGTAGTCGAATCCGAGTTGAGATAAGGTCCAAGTTGGACAGACCCAACTATGAGACACAACGATATGTCATCTGTAAGTCTCTAGTACAACATACGTTCTATGTCCTAAGACCTGAGCTGACGCATGTACTTGGGATGGTGACAGACTTTCTTTGGGCTGACCAAACGCTACTCCGCGACTGGGTAGTTACAAAGGTAGCTTTTAGGCTTGTCTAGACCCATGCTGCGAGACATGGTCAAGCAAGATGGGATTTGCCCCTTCGATCAGGAGAGATATACTCTAGGCCCCTCGTGTGATCCAACCAGGATAAGCATGGCCATGCGATAAGTATTATGAGATAATTTGGTTTATGATCGGGATCACTGGAACGAGAAAGAGGTCAGGCTAGCACAAGGATGACAGTCTCGCCTTGAGCCCAACAACATATATCGTGAGGCAAAGGGAACAGAAGTGTGACATGTTGTACAAGTTCGCCTAACCAGCTTATTGTATGCTTGGTGGTCGGCACGCCTTGCTAAATTCCGCTACCAGCCATGTAGGTCGGAGGTGATCCGAACTGCGGCCAAGCCCACTTGTACTTAAGGGGTTGCACATTTAAGGGAAGGAACCTACGAGGTCGGTTCAGAGGACACTAGTAGGATTTGATCCGAACTGGACTTGGAACATGACTGAGTAGACTTTGGGCTTTAGGATCCGTGCAAGGCCCAAGTGTTGAGCCCGCGACGGGTGCCTATAAAAAGTGGAGGTGCGGCACATTTATTCGATTGATCGCTTCGGTGCTGTCACTAAGGTTTGCATGTGTTGCAAAAGACACTTCCACTCGCTGCCGGTTGTCTGATCGGACCTAGCAGTCTGCCGCACGACATTCCTCTTGCATCTGTGGATACCGTTAGAGGCGGTGCACTTGTGCCGCTCCAGTGAACTTGTACGAGCTATCCGACGACCGGTTGTTCGAGGGAGATTGGATGAGGAGGAGACAAACCGCGCGGACGCACTGCCCCAACCCTTCTTCCGCTGCACGACACTGTGCGTCTAGTGGTAACGATCTGTGATCCATTGCCATAAGCATGTTCCTGGTTGTTCTGCGTGTAGGAAAATTTTAATTTGCAGTCAACGCACCCTACCGTAGAACCCAACAATGTTCCTAGTAACTCACGATGCACCAGGTTTCTCCTCATATACTATTTCACCTTAGCTAGAGGTCCGTCGCCCCCTAGATTTCAATTCCTGGTTAGTTGATTCCCAATTAAAGGAAGCACCACCTGCGGAGACTCTAGTCCGTCTGTTACGCCCGGAAGCAGTGCCTCGGTGTCTATCTTAGGCGTGTGTGGGGCCTAGGCGCTGTTGCTGCCCAATCTGGAGGTCAACCGAGCTTGAAGGGATGGCCAGGGGACGATGCCAAGCACGACGGTGGTGTGAGGTAGAGGGGAGGGTGGGGCGATGGAGGCCGGTGTCTGGCCGGTGGTTGCTGGCGGTTCGAGAAAGATCATCAATAGTGATTGGCGGGAGGTAGAAGAAGGCCATCTACCCGTTCCTTTTAGATCGGATGGTTCAGGAAAAAAATTGACTGACCTATGTATTTTTAGTCGACTGTTAATTTGTTAGGACCACATGTGGTGGTGTGCTTGAGGAGTACCTGCATTTCCCAGTCATCCATGTGCTCATATTACAAAATATTGGAATCTAATGTCATTCACCATGCAATGTTTAGAGCTATAATATGTCTCCTTTAATTTATTTTTCAGGCACCTGCTATCTGCTACTTTTACAGTGCACTAGTTATGAACACTCATTAACCATACTCTCACTATTGTTTTTTATGCATGGGTATTTCAGCCTCTGCGAACTATTGATAAAAACACGAAAGAAAATAAAGAAGTCACTCCAGATTTGTTCGTGAGTACGCAAGACACGTTTGAGCACTTTAAAGGGTGTAGTGTCAGCAGATGGAGACAATCAAAGTGGCTCTGAGTTGATGATCTCACTCACCATGAACCACCATCCCAGGTGCTTTCGTGTTTGGCACATACTACATCTCCCTGTTAAGCATGTCCTTACATAAAACTACTGTTTTTTTGTATCCCGCATCAATCAATTATGACGAGACACCTTTAGCATATGCAGTGTGATATTGGTTCCATATTTTATATGATTGATAGCATACACTACTTCTAATTTGTTGAAACGCCATTCATGATGGGATGCTTTTAACTTGGCAGAGTCATATTGGTTGCATGTTTCATCTGGTGTCTAGCTTGCATTGCTTCTATTTGTTGAAATGCCTTCTGCTTAGTTTACACAAATAGTTGTGAATATGCCATGTCGTCCTGTTTTTCGCATCCATCCTTGTATCATGTGTTTGCCTTACATCAAAGTAGTGATTGTCAGTATCATGCATGAATGTGTTCTGAAGAGTGAATTTTATTGCTTTTTCTTGTTAGTTTTACATGACAATGAAAAATCAATAAAGCAGAAGGAAATTAGCAAGGTAGTGAATAATGGTGCTCCTTGCAACCAACTGAAATGGAGGTCCTCTACTAATTCTACTCTGCCACCCCCCAATATGATTTGCAAGACAACACAGGCATAGACACTCAACATAGCTATGTTGATGATGAGCATGTCTCCCCTAGTCCACCATCACTGGTGCTCCCTCTAACTAGGCATTGTTATATGTGGTTGCATGTTATGTATGACGTCTAGCTTGTATTGCTTCTAATTTTGTTGAATTCCATTTACTTACTTTACACGTTATACTTCTGAATAACACACTTCCTGTTTTAGAACATACAATATCTATCAATCACACCATTTTCTTACATCAAAGTACTACTATTGTGTAACCCGCAAGAATAACTTATCATAAGACATGTAGAACTTGGGATTGTGATATAGGTTACATCTCACATTCTTTTCTAGCTTGTACTACTTCTAATTTGTTGAGATGGCACTTATGAGGAGACAGTTTTAACTTGGTAGAGTGATATTCATTGCATCTTTCATATGGTGTCAAGCTTTGATTGCTTCTAATTTGTTGGAATGCCTTCTGCTTAGTTTACACATCATAGCTGTGAATATGCAACGCTGTCATTTTTCCTTATACATTCAATCGTACTATCATGTGGTCGCCTTACATTGAAGTAGTGCTCGTCAGCATCCTGCATCAATGAGTTCTGACAAGTGAATTTTTAATCATTTTTCTTGTGGGTTTGACTTGACAAGGCAATAAAATTAAGTAAGAGGAAGGAAAAAATTAAGGCAGGGACAGATGGCGGTCTTTCGGCGTAACCAGCATCCCAGGTGATGAGGACATCAATACCATTGTTACACCCACAACCCCTGTTGCTATACATGCTGGACTAGAGCTCGCGCACGCCAATTGAATTACTAGGTACTTTTGTTACTTGGTAACAATTCTAATGTTCAAGAGAATATGATGCTGCATAAATTGGATACATTTCTATTGATTACTAATGAATGGCCTAGCATGGACAATAGGGATGAACACTGGAGCAGAAACAAGCATGGAGATGAAGGCGCACACGAAGGGAACCAGAATGGCGTTTCTAGTGCAGATTTTAGTACTTTGAAGCCTACTTGATGACATACAAGGACATGGACGAAATATACAAGATGCCCTTTCATAAATTTAGCCCATAGCTTATAATAGGTGTTGTACGAGCTTATTTTTTGGCCAGGCCCATCTAATTTCGAAATACTTGAGTATAGGCTCTTTTTAGAGTCCATATGTGTGGGGAAACAAGAGTTAGGGTTGGTTTGCCCCTCCTCCAAGGGTCATGAAATTCCCCCCTCTTCCTCCATATATACACCCCTTAGGGCGTCGTTTAGACTTTGGGTTTTATTTAGATTAAAGTTCGCCATAGCTGCAACTTTGCGTACTTCATCTGTGTTCAACAACTAGACCAAGACATCATAGAACCCCACCTTGATCAATAAAGCTTTCATCTTATATTCGCAATATCCATATTACAATCTCAGCTTCTTGCTTGTTCTTCGTTTGCTTGCAGGAATTAGACCCTCGTGGTTAGGTTGATCGTGTTCTGGCGTGGTCAATAACCTTTTGGACTTGGTTTAGCAATTGCTAAGGGGCGACATCCTCGCACGTTCATAGTCAGATCGTCAAAGTCTACTCCTCCAAAAATGATAATCACCATCTCATCGAAAAACGGGACACCCTAGCGTCTATCAAGTGTATCAAATTTCCAGGTTGCTCGATGAGATTTTCCAGTTTTCGTAGTTTAGATCGAGTCTGTTCTTCATACCTAGAGTCCATGAAAAAGCCAAACAATTAGGGATAATTCATCATATCTAAACCAATCTGAGCCTGTGCATAATGTTCTTAGAGTTTTTGTTTCTTGAATTTGCGGTTGCATCATCGTGTCAAGTTGCTGGTCTTTGTGTCCTGTCCTTTAGAGTTTCAAGTTCTATTCACAAGTTGTCACGCCGCCACCGCACCATCGTCACCATCACTGCCATGTACCACCCTCGTCACCACCACTTCCATATACCACCATCGTCATCGCTGCTGCCATATACCACATAGTCCACCTCCATCACAGATTCGCCAACAGTCCATGTTTCACCGACCTACATATCTACGCCACCAGTCCGAGTTCCACCAGATTCATCCCCGCCACCAGTCCTAGTCCAAGTCAAGTATTTTTTGCTTTGTTTTCGATTTCCAGATCATGCCATAATCTGAGTCGTGACAGAGTTGGACTCCCCAACTTTTGTGCCATCTGTAGAAGAAAAATAGTTCCAGTTTAAAAAAAATTAAGTCCCAAAAATTCTGGCTAGGCAGTTTTTAGACCATTTCTAGACATTTTTGAAAAAAATTGTAGTGGAGCAAAAAAAAGAGAAAAAAGTGCAAAAAAAGTGAAAAAAGAGCGAGATTTATGTTCAGAGTGTGATTTTTCCTTGTTTACGTGTCGCGCCGTGATTTATTTAGTGTTCTAGGTTCACGTCTGTAGTACAGTGTAGCCTTGGACCACCCGTCGTTGAGTGTTTATTCAACTTTGCATCTCTGAATGGATGACATTTTTGTTACCATATCATAAGCCTTCCCAACCCTAGATACATCTACATCATGCGTTTGACACCGCCTAGTAATTGCTCTGTCCAAGCTTTGAGAGTTTTGACTACAAAGGTTGCCAATCACCACCCGCTGCTGGTAAGAACTGGTAAGAATTCGAGATTTGCTTGACAGATTTGTGACACCCCACAACCACCACTTTCTAGTTGTCTGTAGGATCATATTCTTGTGTGTTTCTATTGCTGCTAATCATGATAGGTCCACAAGCCGATGATATTGACGAGGACAACATGACAAAGAAGGAGCTTCATGATAAATTTCAGCAAATGTTGAGTCAACATGTGGAAGACGTGATGGCCAGCTTTGGAACGGCACTAGAGAGGATTGATGACATTGAGAAGACAATTGACACCAAGTTGGACGACAAGTTCGGTGAACTACTCGCACATCTACCACAGCCACCACACGCATCTACTACACCATTGCAACAACATAAACAATCACTTCCAGCAGGGTGAGCGCAGCATGTTCCTCTTGAGCCAGGAAAAACTTCTGGTGCCACTACTACTGTTGTTGATACTTCTGTAGCTCCTGCTACTACTACATAGGTGGAGGACTATTACGAGGAGAGGTTGATCAAAATCTGAGCTACGTGCAACAACCAGGGCCACCACCAGCAGGTCGACCTTAGGCATATAATCGCAACGGTAGGGCTGCAACACCACCTTAGGTACGAGATTATGACCATATTCCTAAATTAAAATTGAATATTCCATCATTTGAGTGTAGATACATTCCTAATGTATATCTTACTTGGGAGTTAGAAACTGAACAATGTTTCACATGCTTACAATATCCTGAAGATAGATGTGTTGTTGCTGCTATCTGTGAATTAACTAGTTTTGTTTCTATTTGGTGGTATGAACATTGTAGATTATTTCATCATAATATCCCTACTACTTGGGCTGCTTTGCAAACTGCTATGTGTACTCGTTGCGTTCCACCATATTATCCATGTGAATTACTTCAATAACTGCAGTGTTTGAGACAACGGAAAAAATATGTAGAGGAGTATTATCAGGAATCACAAACTGGCATGATTAGATGTGGTATTGTTGAGGATAATGAAGCTATGCTTCAACATTTTATGGGTGGATTAAATAGAGAGATTCAGAACATTTTAGAGTATAAGGAGTATAACAATATCACTTGTTTATTCCATCTTGCTTGCAAAAAGCTGAACATGAAGTCCAGGACATATATTGGCATGGACTAATTTTTCTGCAGGTCAACCTTCATCATGGACACTGCGTGCATATTCTACTTCCACACATGTTCTACACCGGCACCTCCGTCAGCTGCCACCTTCAGCCATGATACAAGAATTAAAGCATGCCAATTCTTCTCTTGTAATAAGAGCCAAAGTCTCCTCATCATAGTCACTAGCAGACTCATACTCACCATCCTAAGTAGCAATCATAACATGCGGAGATTTGCATTCTCTCGCATAATGACCTATACCCTTACAATGATGACAAATAATATCATGTGCATTCCATGTTGATGCCATGGATGAACAGAGCTCTGTGTAGGCCCGATAGATGTTCTCTTGGCAGATAGTGGAATACATGGTTGCTGAAGATGCTGACAGGTATAAAAGTTTAGTTACTGAACGTGTTTTGAGTGTGCAGGTCACACAAGCTGAGCAAAATCAGAGGCATAATTTGTTCCACTCAAAGGGAGTTTTGAAGGAACGTTCTGTTCGCGTCATCATAGATGGAGGGAGCTGCATCAACTTGGCTAGCATGGAGATGGTGGAGAAGCTATCTCTCACCACTAGACCACATCCACATCCTTACTACACCTAATATGGTTCAACAATAGTGGCAAGGTTAAGGTAACACATACTGTTCGTGCGCATTTTAGTACCTCACATATGTTGATTATGTTGATTGTGATGTGGTACCCATGCAAGCATGTTCCTTATTACTTGGTAGACCATGGCAATTTGATAAAAATTCTGTATACCATTGTAGAGACAATCAGTATACTCTTGTTCATAAGGATAAATATATTACTTTGCTTCCTATGTCTCTTGATTCCATTTTGAAATATTATATTAATCGAGCTAATAAAAACAAAATTGGAGAAAAATAAGAGTGAAAATCAGATTGTGGCAAAAGAATGTGAGCAACATATGAAGCCTAATAATAAACCATCTAGTGTTGCTTCTGAAATTAAATTGAAAATTGCATGTTTACTTGCCACAAAATTTGATAGATGATCGAGATTTCAGCTAATATGTTTGCCATGCTTCTGTGTGCAAAGAGGCATTATTTTCATTCGAGGATGTTCCTTCCTCTTTGCCTCCTGCTGTCATTAACATTTTGCAGTTGTTCACTGACGTCTTTCCACAAGCTGTGCCACCGGGATTACAACATATTTCAGGGATTGAGCATCAGATTGACTTAATTCCCGGTGCTTTGCTGCCAAACCGTGCGCCATACCGTAGCAATCCAGAGGAGACGAAGGAGATTATGCATCAAGTGCAGGAGCTACTTGATAAAGGTTATATACGCCAATCTCTTAGTCCTTGTGTTGTTACTATTATAATAGTGCCAAAAAAGGACTGTACGTCGCGTATGTGCATTGATTGTAGAGGCATCAGTAATATTACTATTCATTGTTGTCATCCTATTCCTAGGCTAAATGATATGCTTAATGAATTGAGTGGCTCTACAATATTCCCCAAAGTTGATTTGCATAGTGGATACCATCAAATTCGTATGAAATTGGGATATGAATGGAAAACAACATTTAAAACTAAGTGTGGATTATATGAGTGGTTAGTCATGCCTTTTGGGTTAACTAATGCACCTAGTACTTTCATGAGATTAATGAACGGAGCTTTTCGTGCTTTCATTGGACGATTTGTGGTAGTCTATTTTGATGATATACTGA
The DNA here is from genome assembly GCF_018294505.1 of Triticum aestivum. NCBI lineage: Eukaryota > Viridiplantae > Streptophyta > Magnoliopsida > Poales > Poaceae > Triticum > Triticum aestivum. Next base: position 324,680,822 of record NC_057801.1, on the reverse strand, counting down.
TTTCTAACAGATCTTTGGAGGAACATTTGGAACATTTACGTGTTGTCTTTATTGCTCTACATGATGCACGTTTGTTTCATAACCTTGGGAAATGTACCTTTTGCACCGACGAGTATCTTTTCTTGTCTATGTTGTTACTCCAAGGGGAATGGAAGTTGATAATGCCAAGATTGAACCTATTGAGAGTTGGCCGCAGCCCAAAATGGTCACACAAGTGACGAGTTTTCTTGGCCTCGCTAGATTCTATATGCGTTTTTTGAGAGATTTCAGCACCATTGCTGCACCTCTCAATGAGCTTACAAAGAAGGATGTGCCTTTTGTTTGGGGTACCGCACAGGAAGAAGCCTTCACGGTATTGAAAGATAAGTTGACACATGCTACTTTACTCTAACTTCCTGATTTTAATAAGAGTTTTGAGCTTGAATGTGATGCTAGTGGAAATGGATTAGGAGGTGTGTTATTACAAGACGACAAACATGTTGCATATTTTTGTGAAAAATTGAGTGGGCGTAGTGTGAACTATTCTACCTATGATAAAGAATTATATGCTCTCGTTCAGACCTTAGAAACATGGCAACATTATTTATGGCCCAAAGAATTTGTTATACATTCTGATCATGAATCTTTGCAACACATTAAAAGTCAAGCAAATTTGAACCGTAGACATGCTAAATTGGTTGACTTCATTGAGAGTTCCTTTATGTAATTAAACACGAGAAGGGTAAAGAAAATGTTATTGCTGATGCATTATCTCGTCGTTGTACTATGCTTCACAAGTTGACTTCAAAATATTTCATTTGGAGACCATCAAAGATCAATATATGCATGATGCTGAATTTAAAGATGTACAGAATTGTAAATAAGGGAGACCATGCAACAAGTTCGTTGTTAATGATGTATTTGTGTTTCGTACTAACAAACTATGCATTCCAGCTAGCTCCGTTCGTCTTTTGTTGTAGCGGGAGGCACATGGAGGAGGATTAATGGGATGCTTTGGTGTGAACAAGACCAAGGATGTACTTGCTACACATTTCTTTTGGCCAAAGATGAGACAGGATGTTTAGCGTTTTGTTGCTCGCTGCACTACATGTCAAAAAGTTAAGTCACGACTAAATACTCATGGTTTATATATGCCTTTATCTGTACCTAGTGTTCCATGGGAGGATATATCTATGGACTTTGTTTTAGGATTAATTTGAACAAAGAAGGGGAGGGATAGTATATTTGTTGTCGTGGATAGATTTTTGAAAATGGCACACTTTATACCATGTCATAAAAGTTATGTGATACGTCTCCATCGTATCTACTTTTCCTAACACTTTTCCTAACACTTTTCCTCTTGTTTTGGACTCTAATTTGCATGATTTGAATGAAACTAACCCGGATTGACGCTGTTTTCAGCAGAACTACCATAGTGGTCTTTTGCAGAAATAAAAGTTCTCAAAATAGAATGAAACATTTTGCTGAATTATTTCAGATTTTATAAACAATACTGGAGCCAAGAACCACGGGAGGGGCGCTAGTTGAAAAAGTGCTAGCCACAACTCCCGTTGGTGGCGCGCCATTTCTAGCCAACGCCAACACTACTTTTTTCAAAAAGGAGTTGCTTCGCCCTATTTGATACAACATTAGTAGGTGCATAGTGCGGGCGTAGGATTTCAAGTGTACGCCATTAGTTTGTGGGCCCGGTCATCCTCTACTTCGGTGGAGTACGAGTAGCACTAGGAAAACAGCTATGCCAGCACTGTGTCTGATACTTGTGTAATGGGACTTTGTGGCCACACCATTAGTGCTTAAGTGGGGCCCAGTATCAGTTAACAGATATTGTGCTGGCGTCTCACATGGTAGCGCGCCATAAGTATACTCTATATATAGATTGATTCATGTACGTATCTAGCTACCTCATACTGCTGTGTGAAGATTATCCTGCTTGTTTCTCTCTACAGATCCTAAGTAATACACCCGGACATCCGCTGCCCTCGACTGTGATATCATCTATATCGATCTAATCTAGGTAATTTATGCTCAATTTATTCGTTTTCACTTTTTAGCAAAAGGTATATATTATGGTGTTGAAAGACCTTTTTTGTAGGAAATGGTATCGAAAGATTCTTTGCATATATATTTATATGGATCAAACTGTAAATGAGTTATTTGAGGTGGCGTTGGAAGATATGAATCACAAAGGCAAAAAAGAGATATTATGTCCATGTAAGAAGTGCGAAAATGGAGTTTTGATTGATCCTTCAACTGGTCATGTGGAGATGCACTTGTTGAAACATAGTTTCTTGCCTGGTTACACAGGATGTACAAGTCATGGTGAGGACTAGGAGGATACTAGAGTCGAAGAAGAGGCGACAATACATGATGATAAGGCAGAAGAAGGAGGCATGAAGAAAGAGGTCGGACGGACACGAAGTCCGTGCACAAATTCAGGAAGCGAGAAGTCTTTTGCACAAAAGACAGAAAGAACGGAGCGATAAAGATTTGTCAAAGAAGGAAGATCTAGATGATCACGATGATGATAAACAATCTGGCATCTATCAAGAAGAAAGTGAAGTCTAGGTCCAAACAAAGTGTACGAAAAGAAGCCGAAACACGTTGTTGGGTAGTGTAGAAAGTTCTGTCGAGAGAATTCAGAAACGTGGTCGCTGCACTTAATTAATTTTATATGTATCTTTTATTATTAAGCATCACTATAGTGTGTATCGACTGTATGTGTATTTAAATCTTAATAAAATAAATATAGCTATGTGCAAAATATAGTGCTATAACGGAATTTGGCGGCTAATGATTGATTTGCCCAAATTCAAAGCGGCTAAGGGAATGGTGAAACATAGCTGTGGCGTTGGCAACGTAGCCAATGTCATAGCTAAATATATATGATGTTGGTGATGTCACCAACACCATAGCTATTTTGACCATTCCCTAAGCCGATTTGGGGCAGATTTAATTTCACGCTAACACTCTAGTTATCTCGGGCCTCCGCCGCCACCTACCCTGGTTCATATATAGACATATTTGTTACAATTTGTACACATGTATATTGTAGCATAAATTAGTTGTATTTGTAATATTGTGAGTTGTATTGGACATCGATTTATGGAAATGTGGCTGAAATTACAAAGATTTAATTCTTCATGGACATGGATTTGTCGAATTTTTTAGGAAATGTGGTTGAAATCATGTATTGGGGGTGTTGATTTGATTGCAGGGACTTCATAGGGTTGCCAATGATTTGTCAAAACATTGATTAAATTTGGTTTCATTGAATTTCTGGCAACCAATATGTCTTAATTTTAGCAAAGGTCATGCCAAAACTTTGAATTTTGTATACGGATTAAGTATATGTCGTATTTGTTTGTGCATGTCCGACGTGGGCTCTTCTTCGACACATTCGGCCAACGGCGAAGATGTATTTACGGACGCGCATGGAAACGATGATGACTATGGAGAAGATCTTCAGTGGCCGGGGGATGTAAATCCAGATGAGTGCTACATCAAAGGCGATGGCTACAAAGATGTTCTTGGTGAGGATAGTAATCCTGATAAGGACGCTGGTAATGATGAAGATGATACAAATGATTATTGTGCTGAGGATGAGGAGGAGGATGCTCCAAAAACCAAGAAGCAGCGTAAACCTAGGAGCTGAAATGCTATCTGTACCGACATGATCATGGTCGCTCGACTCAACTCCACTAGTGAGCTCGTTAGTCCACGCAAGGCCACGTCCCACTATGGCAATGCCCTAGGTGTCATCCTTCGAGAAGCCTGCTCCATCAACAAGTCTAGTATAAGGGATTCAGGCAAACAAAATATGCGAGAACTCCTCATAAGAAGGGTGCACGCTTGATTTAAGTTTCCTGATGATTACAGCAACCTATCGTACCCAAAGAATCAGGTCAACAACCATGCAATCCATAAGTTCTCAAAGAATTTGAGTTCATGGAAATCAGATGCAAGAAAAGAGGTTACCAAAGATTACTCCATGATCAAGGAGAAGTGGCCCATCATTAGTGTAGATGACTGGAACATTTTCAAGATGCAAAATACGCAGAACCCTGCGGTGCAGAGCCAGTCGGCATGGGGGAAGGATATGCGATCAAAGATATTAATTAACCACACCCTCGGAAGCCATGGTTTTGTTGGGACGAAGCCCGTGTAGGACAAGCAGGACTCTATACTTGAAGCAAAGGGCATCCCAAACTACTTCGAGTAATTCAAAGACCCCCTTGAAAATAACTATGTCAGGGCTGGTACCATTATGATTATAAGTCAGGGGATTTTATTGCCAATCACCAAACTAGGAAACTCGAAGAAGAACTGGCAAGGCAGCATGCGGAACCTCAGAGCTCTCAAGGGTCCACGGCAAGGTGGAACACTCCTCTTAAACGGTTAATCAATGTGACCCTCGGCAAGGACTCGTTGCATCTGCTGGCGGGTGGCCTTGTGAATGGCGCTAGATGCAGAGACAAATGGGACTATCATTATGTCGAAGACCATGAGCAGCGATGGCAGAGAAGGAGATTCAATAAGAAGACCATCATGGAGAAAATAATTGCAGCCATAGCCACAGCCACAGCTGCAGCAACTGCCGAGATTGAAGCATGCATCAACACGCAAAGCAAAGTCCATGCCCAGTCTTGTTGCCTTAAATAATCAAGAGTGTCAAGCAATGGATCAAAAATGGTGACCTAGGAAACATTGTCATCATCACATCGCCCGAGGATAGCAGCCCTTCTTTCTCTTTCATTGGTAACCCGTCGCCAATGGCTGCTCTTAGCGCTGTTACGAAAGACACTCCGTGTAGTCTCTTAGACCATGTGAATGGTGAGCTGATTAAAGTTGTAATCAGCTCGATCATTAGCCCCAAAGATAGAATCATGCACGGATCGCATATGCCTGAGGGGGTCTTCAAAGTTGAGTTGTCTGTTGTCTTAAATGGTTACATAGATATTGCTCCTCTTATACAACCTCGTGGTGTGGATAGCCAGCTTTCCCTTGGATAGTGCTTATGTTGGCCAATGATGTGGCCGAAGAGTCAAATTAGGCTAGGAGACGTCCAAATTCCAACAAGCTCGAAGGAGATGAACAAGATGTCGTGTCGAGGACCATCTCCTTTGTGTCAGAGTCAACCTGAATTGCATAACAACAATGTGGATGTTGTTGAGGACAAGTAAATAATGATGATGACTTACTTGTCAATCGATTCTTCATGGTTGAAGAATATCACAACTCAGCAGCTTATCTTGATGGACCTATGCCTGTTGATCCCGTCCAAGCAATCTCTATGCCTCCTGTTGTCCAAGCTGATCATCGTGTTGTTCCTTGCCAAAATAGACTACTGTTCAACGGGGCCTTCAGGCCACCAGACACACAAGCGCCACCGTCTAGGGGAGCATTGCTGAGTCCAAACACACTCAATGTGACGCGAGAAAATGCACTACCGAGCGGTGCAGCCAGCCATCCTAACATGTCGCGCAAGAAGAGGAGGCGCCCATAAAATGCTAATAAGAAGGGCAGTGCCGCCGCCAGCCAGCCGATTCAGAAAAATAAAGAAGTACTTCATCGTGTTGCGTGGCGGACTTACCATTCCCCGGGTGAACCCATCCTTCCAAAGGAGCTCTACGATCTCCTGCAGATAGAAATGGGACTTCTGCATGACGCAGTTTTCTACAGGGAGAAGTATGCACTTTCTCATGCAGGTGGACATCGCCCCGTTTTCACAGTGATGATACCATCTAATATTGATTTCTGCGATAGTTTCCCCGCGGAGAAGTTCTATGTGCAATTCGAAGGCATCTTCAACATATTCCACCTACACAAGCTTGGTCCTTCCTTAATACGCCTATGGGCAATCAATACCGCCTACACTGCAATATATAAGATAAACAAGGTTGCCGCGGTAGTGGACCCCTACCTCATGCATGAGAGCAACGTCAACCTCCCTGATCGCCGTCAATCTATGAGGAACTACCTTACAGACTTCATGCTTGCCATTGAAAAAATTGCCTTCTAGTGCCCTACTATCCGAAGAAAGCCATTAGGTACTCGGTACACACTATTCTTTCGTACAATCTCATTCTGCTTGCACGTCAAAACTTTATATACTCGAGGATAATTGGTATTCCTCTACTTTTTACATAGAGAACATTGTGTCATCATCATTATTTCCCCGAAGTTCGCCGAAACTTATTTCTTGGATTCGACGAGGAAAGTGAAGGACTATAGAGGAATCAAGAAGGTTCTCGATGAAGTACTGGTCAATTATACTAGTCGGGAAGGAGTGATCAGAGAGGGCTATCGCAAGTTCGAAAAATTTAAAGCTATACGCTTCGCCCACAAAGCTGATTTTTGTTGCATGCAGCAGCCGGAAAATAGTGATACAGATGGCTAGTACGTCATCCACGACATGGAGGACTACATACGGCAGGGACAACACCTTAAAAAAGAACTATGACATCATCGCATGTGTGAATAAAGTGGAGGAAAATAGCCCAGGAGATACTAGAGATGAGTTCAGATGCATCCAGGTCAAGTTTGCTACCATCCTCAACAAGGATGTCATCCACCATGCCGGCCACTACAAGAAATATGTCAACTTGTGACCTTCTATCAGTGACCCTGGAAGAATTAGTCATAAATCTATGACCATTTGAGACCAATTGGTTAAAAGCTGTTGGGGGGCCTCCAAACCCTGAACTATAACGACCATTTTGGTCCGAAAGGTCGTAATTTCCTTACACGAATGGTCATAAAGCATATAGCACTGGTCCACTGCCTTATTTCTACCTGATCACGACCAATATAGATGGTCATAACCTTGTAAATTGTGGTGGGTTGCTATGACTAGGCGCCACGTCATCAGTTTTGCCTATGTGTCATGTCCATGTGTCAATTTTTGCCCTAGGTTGTGAAGGAACCTATATTTTTGTCATTCCCACAAATACCAAAACAATCTCATAAATTCTTTGGGTCATATCTTCGTCAAATATGTAAAGATCTTCCTCGCCTAGTTCAAAAATAGTTTAACAATATTCATTTTCCTATTCTGTTCAGAATAACACTTTGTGAAGGAAGTGCTATTTGTATAGTCTTGATTGCCCTCAAAATTTTTGGGCACTATTTGCTATCCAAATCATTGCCTCATGACAAAATTCAGCTCCATTTGCCCAGTAAATCTTCCTCGGCAAATTTCCAAAGTTTTTGTCCACCTAGAACCTTTGTGAAAGAAGTACTAGCTATGCATATCCTAATGAGTTGAATTTTTGCCACATATTCTATATGCCTATGTAACTTACCTACACCAAATTTGAGCTCATTTCATTTAGCCAATTTCTCTCACTAATTTTCTGAAGTTTCTGTCCAGAGAAGAGCATTGTGAAGGAAGTACCACTTTGGCATGTCTAAATGGTATCCATTTTCTACAGTGTTTTTCCTATGCCCAAATAACAATCCTCCACCAATTTTCATCTCAATCCATTCATTATTTTGAGCCCAGCTTCAACATTCGTATTTATATACAGTGTGGTACTTTGCATAGAAAGTACCACCAAGGCTCCTCCTTTTGAGCTGAAAATTTGTGAAGACAGTCTTCTTAGTAACTGATCATCCTCAGCCAAAACTCACGCCCATTAGCCATGTGCATTTCCCGTACCGCTAATCAAACACTTCGCTGCTAATTCATGTTTGAGCATAGATCGGTCTCCTCGTGAGAATCTTATGTTGTAATTTTATTCCTAGCACCTACCTAGGGATTGCCCAACCCACTAGACATGCCTAGGCCGCTCAGAACGCATGGCAACACCACGGTCACGCGGTGACCACGCCGCGGGCATGCGAGTTAACGCGCTCTAGAGTTGGGGCCCTCCGCCACCGTCCAAACCTCGACGTATCGCAACCAAACCATGTATTTCTGATTAAATAGGTACTAATGTAAGTAGAAATGATTTTTGGAAAAAATAAATAGCAAACTATAAGGCAGCTGCAGTTCAAATTTGACCCGCTTCCAACTGAATTGGCGGAAATTTGTCTTTTTCACGAGAGGTGGATCAAAACTTTTGACACCAAACCATTTTGTCAATTATGCATTAAATATATCCTAGTATTTTAGAAAATTTAGTTGGTCCAATTTTGCAACAAATATATGGTAGGTCCTTCAAAAAAAACTTCATTTTGGGCACTCAGAAAATGGAAAATGAATTTTTCGTCCAAAGAAAATGAAAACTTCCTTAGGCGACATTGTTTGTCATTCCAATATGCACCCTTATGCACAATATAATATCATTTGAACAAACTATGTCATGAATGTGGCCATAAGATTGAGCATTTTGGTTGAAAGACATGCATCTTCACACATGATAGCTCATTTCTGAGAACACTTTTTAAAAATCATTGTCATATTACAAGTTTATAATTTTTTCTAGTAACTTAGTCACATATAATGACATAATGCGAAGGTTTTCCAATTTTTTGATATTTTTGATTTTTATGCCTGTTTCAAAATGCGATCAAAACGGCAGGAATGACCGTTCCTAGCTAGTGGTTGAATGTTGGAATTTTTTTGGTGTTTCTCTGATTAAATAGATACTTATGTACCTAGAGATGATTTTTGGAAAAAATAAAGAGCAAACTCCGAGGTAGCTACAGTTCAAATTTGACCCGCTTCCAACTCAATCGACAGAAATTTGTCTTCCTCACGAGAGGTTGATCAAAACTTTTTACACCCAACCATTTGGTCAATTGTGCATTAAATATGTCCTAGTATTTTAGAAAATTGATTTGGTACAATTTTGCAACAAATATATGGTCGATCCTTCACGAGAAAACTCATTTTGTGCACTCGAAAAAATGGAAAATGAATTTTTCGTCCAAAGAAAATGAAAACTTCCTTAGGTAACATTGTTTGCAATTCCAAGATGCACCCTTGTGCACAATATGAGATCAATTGAACAAACTATGTCATGAATGTGGCCATAAGATTGATCATTTGGCTTGAAAGCCACGAAACTTCACACTTGATAGCTCGTTTCTGAGAATATTTTTAAAAAATAATTTCTGTACTACAAGTTTATAATTCTTGTTGGTAACTTGGTCACATATAATGACACAACGCGAAGGTTTTCCAGTTTTTTGATTTTTTTTACTTTTTTATGCCTGTTTCAAAATGCGGTCAAAACGACGGGCATGACCATTCCCAGCTAGTGCTTGAATCTTGTAATTTTTTTTGTTTTTTCCATGATTAAATAGATACTTATGTACCTAGAAATGATTTTTGGAAAAAATAAAGAGCAAACTATGAGGCAACTGCAGTTCAAATTTGACCGGCTTCCTACTGAATCGGCAGAAATTTGTCTTTTTCACAAGAGGTGGATCAAAACTTTTGACACCCAACCATTTGGTCAATTGTGCATTAAATATGTCCTAGTATTTTAGAAAATTGATTTGGTCCAATTTTGCAACAAATATATGGTAGGACCTTCACAAAAAAACTCATTTTGGGCACTCGAAAAATGGAAAATTGATTTTTCGTCGAAACAAAATGGAAACTCCCTTAGGAAATATCGTTTTCCATTCCAAGATGCACCCTTTTGCACAATATGATATCATTTGAACAAACTATGCCATGAATGTGGCCATAGATTGATCATTTGGCTTGAATGCCATGAATCTTCACATATGATAGCTCATTTCTGAGAACCTTTTTTCAAAACTACGGTATTACAAGTTTATTATTTTTCCTGGTAAGTTGGTCACATATAATGACACAATGGGAAGGTTTTCCAATTTATTGAATTTTTTATACCCGTCTCAAAATGCGGTCAAAACGGCGGGCATGACCGTTCCTAGCTAGTGGTTGAATCTTGGAAACCTTTTGGTGTTTCTCTGATTAAATTGATACTTATGTACCTATAAATGATTTTTGGGAAAAATGAAGAGCAAACTATGAGGCAGCTACAGTTCAAATTTAACCCGCTTTCAGTTGAATCGACAGAAATTTGTCTTTTTCACCAAAGGTGGATCAACTCTTTTGACACCAAACCATTTGGTTAATTGTGCATTAAATATGGCCTCATATTTTAGAAAATTGATTTGGTCGAATTTTACAACAAATATAAGGTAGATCCTTCACCAAAGAAATTCATTTTGGACACTCGAAAAATAGAAAATGAAATTTCTGTGCAAAGAAAATGAAAACTTCATTTGGCAACATTGTTTCTCATTCCAAGATGCAAACTTGTGCAAAATAAAATCTCATTTGAACAAACCATTCCAAGATGCAAACTTATGCAAATATATTCCTTTTTGTTGGGTCGGTTTTACTAGTCGGGAGGAGTGATCAGAGAGGGCTATCACAAGTTCGAAAATTTTAAAGCGATAACCTTCGCCCACAAAACTGATTTTTGTTGCATGCAGCAGCCGGAAAACAGTGATATAGACGGCTACTATGTCGTCCACCACATGGAGGACTACATACGGCAAGGACAATATCTTAGAAAGAACTATGACATCATCGCATGGGGGAAGAAAATGGAGGAAAATATCCTGATAGATACTAGAGATGAGTTCAGACGCATCCAACGCAAGTTTGCTACCATCCTCAACAAGGATGTCATCCACCGTGCCGGCCACTACAAGAAATATGTCAACTTGTGACCTTCTGTCAGTGACCCTGGAAGAATTGGTCATAAATCTACGACAATTTGAGACCAATTGGTCAAAAGCTGTTCAGGGAGCTCCAAACCCTGAACTATAACGACCATTTTGGTCAGAAAGGTCGTAATTTCCTTACACAAAATGGTCATAAAGCAGATAGCACAAGTCCGCTACCTTATTTCTAGTTGATCACGACCAATATAGATGGTCATAACCTTGTAAATTGTGGTGGGTTGCTATGACTAGGCGCCACCTCATCAGTTTTGCCTATATTTCTGTCATTCCCAAAAATCCCAAAAAATCTCAAAAATCCCTAAATTTGAGCTCAGTTCATTTAGCCAATTTCTCTCACTAATTTTCCGAAATTTATGTCTAGAGAAGATCATTGTGAAGGAAGTGCTATTTATATATTCTTAGTTGCCCTAAAAAAATTTGGGCACTCTTTCCTAACCAAATCATTGCATCATGACAAAATTCAGCTCCATTTGCCCAGTAAATCTTTATCGGCAAATTTCCAAAGTTTTTGTCCACCTAGAACCTTTGTGAAAGAAGTACCAGCTATGCATATCCTAACGAGTTGAATTTTTGCCACATATTCTATATGCCTATGTAACTTACCTACACCAAATTTGAGCTCATTTCATTTAGCCAATTTCTCTCACTAATTTTCTGAAGTTTCTGTCCAAAGAAGAGCATAGTGAAGGAAGTACCACTTTGGCATGTCCAAATGGTATCCATTTTCTACAGTGCTTTCCTATGCCCAGATAACCATCCTCCACCAATTTTCAGCTCAATCCATTCATTATTTTGAGCCCAGCTTCAACATTCGTATTTATGTCCAGTGTGGTACTTTGCAAAGAAAGTACCACCTAGGCACCTCCTTTTGAGCTAAAAATTTGTGAGGACAGTCTTCTTAGTAACTAATCATCCTCAGCCAAAACTCACGCCCATTAGCCATGTGCATTTCCCGTACCTCTAATCAAACACTTGGCTGCTAATTCATGTTTGAGCATAGATCGGTCTCCTTGTGAGAATATTATATTGTAATTTTCTTCCTAGCACGTACCTGGGGAGTGCCCAACCCACTAGACATGCCTAGGCTGCCCAGAACGCATGGCAAAACCATGGTCACGTGGTGACCATGTGGCTGGCATGCGAGTTTACGTGCTCTAGAGTTGGGGCCCTCGACCACCATCCAAAACTCTACGTATCGCCACCAAACCATGTATTTCTGATTAAATAGTTACTTAAGTAACTAGAAATGATTTTTGGAAAAAATAAATAGCAAACTATAAGGCAGCAACAGTTCAAATTTGACCTGCTTCCAGCTGAATCGGCAGAAATTTGTCTTTTTGACGAGAGGTGGATCAAAACTTTTGACACCCAACCATTTTCTCAATGGTGCATTAAATATGTCCTAGTATTTTAGAAAATTTATTTGGTCCAATTTTGCAACAAATATATGGTAGGTCCTTAAAAAAAGTCCATTTTGGGCACTCAGAAAATGGAAAAAGAATTTTTCATCCAAAGAAAATGAAAACTTCCTTAGGCAACATTGTTTGTCATTTCAAGATGCACCCTTATGCACAATATAAGATCATTTGAACAAACTATGTCATGAATGTGGCCATAAGATTGAGCATTTGAGTTGGAAGCCAAGTATCTTCACACTTGATAGCTCGTTTCTAGGAACACTTATTTAAACAATTGCCGAATTACAAGTTGATAATTTTTGCTGGTAACATAGTCACGTATAATGACATAATGCGAAGGTTTTCCAATTTTCCAATTTTTTTATTTTTTATGCCCGTTTCAAAATACGGTTAAAACAACGGGCATGACTGTTCCCAGCTGGTGCTTGAATCTTGGAATTTTTTTGCTGCTTGTATGATTAAATAGATACTTATGTACCTAGAAATGATTTTTGGAAAAAATAAAGAGCAAACTATGAGGAAGCTGTAGATCAAATTTGACCCGCTTCCTACTGAATTGGCAGAAATTTGTCTTTTTCACAGGAGGTGGATCAAAACTTTTGACACCCAACTGTTTGGTCAATTATGCATTAAATATGACCTACTATTGTAGAAAATTGATTTGGTCCAATTTTGCAGCAAATATATGGTAGGTCTTTCACAAAAAAACTCATTTTGGGCACTCGAAAAATGGAAAATTGATTTTTCGTGCAAAGAAAATGAAAACACCCTTAGGCAATATCGTTTGCCATTCCAAGATGCACCCTTTTGCACAATATGAGATCATTTGAACAAACTATGCCATGAATGTGGCCATAGATTGATCATTTGGCTTGAATGCCATGAGTCTTCACATATGATAGCTCATTCCTGAGAACATCTTTTTAAAAAAATTATGGTATTACAAGTTTATTATTTTTCCTGGTAAGTTGGTCACATATAATGACACAATGTGAAGGTTTTGCAATTTTTAATTTTTTTTTAATTTTTTATACCTGTTTCAAAATGCGGTCAAAACCATGGGCATGAGCGTTCCTAGCTAGTGGTTGAATCTTGGAAAACTTTTGGTGTTTCTTTGATTAAATAGATACTTATGAGGCAGCTGAAGTTCAAATTTAACCCGCTTTCAGCTAAATCGACAGAAATTTGTCTTTTTCACCAGAGGTGGATCAAATCTTTTGACACCAAACCATTTGGTTCATTGTGCATTAAATATGGCCTAATATTTTAGAAAATTGATTTGGTCCAATTTTACAACAAATATATGGTAGATCCTTCACAAAAGAAATTCATTTTGGACACTCAAAAAATACAAAATGAAATTTGTGTACAAAGAAAATCAAAACTTCATTTGGCAGCATTGTTTCTCATTCCAAGATGCAAACTTGTGCAAAATATAATCTCATTTGAACAAACTATTCCAAGATGCAAACTTATGTAAATATATTCCTTTTTCTTAATTTCTCATGGCATAAAATAGCTGACATGATTTTAACATATTATTTTTGGTCAACTACGACCAATTTAGATGGTCATAACGTCGTACTACATTCTGATTGGTCCGTGGAGGTCTCACGCGGATCGTGCATCAAACACCGTTGGATGCTCGCAGATCCAACGGCAGTGCTGAACCCTTCCAGACCAACCCTAGCTCGGTCATTTTCCATCCACCCCCCCTCCTCCTTTCTTCCCCACATCCCACCGAACCCTTCCAGATTGATGCAGAGCAAGAGCTCGCCTCCTCCCTTCCAGATCGAAGCTGCCACCTCCCTCCGGTGGATCTCGCCTCCTCCCTTCCAGATCGAAGCCGCCACCTCCCTCTGGTGGAGCTCCCCGCCGTCCATGGCCTCCTACACGCCCTCCTCCTCTTGCTCCTCCCCTTGCCTCACCAGAAGGGAGAGAAGAACCCGAGGCAGGGAGATCCAATGTGATCCAGCCTCGGTCTCCGCTGCCTCGGCCTCGCGCCTCACCAGAGCAGCTCCGCCGTCGGCCGAAGTCCCGCAGGTCACCGTGTTCCCCCGCTCTTTTTCCTCCCTCTGTTTGTATATTCCTTTCTTCTCTGAAGTCTCAGCCCGCTCTGTACTTCTCTGTGCAAGGAGGCCGCCATGGACTTCCTCGTCGAGTCGTCGCCAGAGTTCCAAGTCCGTGCCGCTTGGAACTGTCTTCAACCTCTGTCATCCCTTGTTCCTCCATGCCCCGCCAAGTGTGTGCCAAGCTGTCGCCACGTCGAGCTCCAACGCCTAACTCCGTCGTCCCGCCGCCCGTCGGACCTCCCTGGCAATCTTCCTCCACTACATCTCATCGCTCCTCGAACGCATCAAGTCCCCCTGAATCAAGCGCCACCCTCGCCAAGACGCATCAAGCTCACTCACGCGCGTGGGGTCAAGGGCGTTGACTGCGCCCCTGCCTGGCCAGATTGTCAGTGCCTCCCTGCTCGATCCCCTGCTCAACCGCTCACATGGTTGGGCTCCAACCTCAGCTCCGGTTCCCTTCTCCCTCCTTAGCTCAGGTTCGTTCCATCCCTTCCTTCCTCGCTCGATCTCCACCTCCCAATCCCATGGACCTCGACCTACCACTTGTTACCGACCTATATCATCCACATGATACGTTGCTGCTCTACAGGACGCACTCCACTAGGAATCATCCATCAGACCACCACTAGATTTCAGCCGTGATTTATATAGACCCTCTCTTTCTGTTTTTGCGAATCAATCAAACAAACAGCTGACGGTCTTAATTCAGCCACTACACAACTAGCCAGGCTTGTATCGCTTTCTTATTATTATTAAATCAACTCGCCTCTATCTTCAGTTCAGATGACAAATATGTACTACTAGTAGGACAACTTTGTTTAGATGACTGCTCTACTCTAGGCCCAACACCAGCGATTCTTATCAGATCCTAAAAATGAACAACACCCAAACAAACGCATCCTAGTAATCTGAGGCTTTTAATGGATGCCTGGACCATTTTACAATGATTCCTTTTCGCACACCTATACTGAACTGTTTGATTGCTTTAAATTCAGTACCACTTTGTCTTACCACTCGTAATCTATGTTGCACATTGCACTGTTGTATGTGATAAACAAATTATGCATCTAAAAGATGCTTGTACTGGATACTCTAATACTAGTATTTAGCAAACCACTTCGTTGTCAAAATTATCTTATGATTCTTACGGCCCTACTCAGGATTGGGCTCCAAACTGAATTCAATGCGGCTGTTCAATAAAATTCGATTTTGATTTTATGGCAGAATTTAGTAATGGTAGCATCTTAGTCATATAGATTTACGTCATGGCATAGATAAATGACATTCTTTTGGTAAAATGTAAGAATGTTTTTCAAACTGTATTTGCTGGAAAAACGATCTTATATTATTTACAGAGGTCAATCCTAAGCTAATAAGGTTGGTTGTGTGCTCTCCTTGCAGCAGCCTGAGCTCCAGCGAGGTTGATCTGGACTGCTCAGCAGCGTCACTGGCGGTGAGAACCTCCCCTCCTTTTTATGCACCGGTTCAGATCACTTGTTGAATACGCTTGTGCAATCCCATTCCAGTTTGAATAGAAACGCTAAACATATCATAGATGATGCACCTTCTGCATTCTTTCAGTCTTGTATTTTTAGGAAGCATTTTAAAAAGATGAATCATGCAGCCCCCACATAATGTTTTCTAACAGATTGCATTAGAAATATACTATTCTTCCTTGCCTAAGTTTCTTGTTGCCGATAATAGGGCCTGTAGATAGCAATTTATTTACCTCGTTCTTTCTCTCGCAGACTCGAAGGAGACCATATGCAAGGCACCTCCTCTTCAGTTGTGAGAGTGTCCAGGCGTCGTGGGTGTCAGCTAATGCCTATGTTTGTGGCTGCACTTGACACTGCCCTCGCTTCGAGGGCACATATCATTTTTCATAACTCTGCTATCTTTTCCCAACTCTTTATTATGTTGCCTAGCCTTGTACTGATATGTATTGTTTGATGCTAATTACCCAAGTTAGTGCATGATGTTAAGGATAACATGAGAACACTTGCCTAAGTTTATAAGATATGACATGTGACAGTCCAAGCCTGCTGCTCTTTCAATTCTTTTGTTGTTGTACTGTGCTTCTCTAGTTGTTTGAATGCTTCTGCTTCTTTTGGACCTGATGATAAGGAGCTTTCTTTTCTCCAGTGGGTTAAAATAATGGGAGTTTGCGTGGAAGGTTCTCTCGCTGTATGTGAACAGCAGTATGTTGTTACTTGGCAAATGTTTTTTCTATGATATGAGGGAAGAGCTACTATCATGTGCATGGAAGGTTTTCAAGTGAGCACTTGTTAGTTTGTTTAGTACTTATGTAGTATGGGAAATATGCATAGGTATGTCCACGTGATTTTAAGCATGCTTACAGCCTACCTGATACAGAGTTCTGTAACTGATGTTCTTTATTTGACACTCTATAGCCTCTTATAGTTGAAAAGTTGAATAGTTACAATATGTGTGCTGCTATGTCTCTTATAGTTTCAGAAAAAACATTAATTTATCTGTCCTGTTCTGTTAATCCTGAAGATCAAACTCACATGCATATGTTGCTTAACCTGACTGGCTTGAGTATTGTTCCGAACGGATTATACTACAGATTCCCTTCACTCTTTTTTTTCTAATTATCTCATAGGATTACTCATGAGGCACATCTATTCTCTCCATCTTTTAGAACAAAAATGTGATTAATTCAACATGCTTATGAGGAATGTTGAATATTTTTGTGCATTAGCTTCTGCTGAGATTTTTTTGGTCGATTTGTACCCATTGGTCCATTATGGTGGTGATCCTCTCTCCACTTTTTAGAACCAAAATGTGATTAATTCAGCATGCTTATGAGGAATGTGAACATTTTTGCGCATTAGCTTCTGCTAGGATTTTTTTGGGTCTATTTGTACCCATTGGTCCATTATGGTGGTGACCCTCTTTACTTTATTGGCTAAATAAGCTTAATCTTGGACTGATCGTGTATATTGGAACGTACAAGACTCATGCGGAATTAGTTAAGTTGATATCAAAGACATTTGTTGCATGCTCCATTAGTGGCTTATACTTGAAACATGGCTTGTCATTTTTAGTAAATATTACATCATCAAAGTTGTTTTATGCATGCTGCTGGTAACTGTATACTCTCCTGACAGTTTTATTACTTGTTGTATGCAGGCTGATTGGAGCCTATTCTTTCCTTTAAAATCCTATTTTTTTGATATCAGGTGCTCATTGAGCTGTCTTAGAACAAGCAGATCACCATTTCACCATTTTTGGCTGCCCCAGGTTATGCCATCTCTCCGGCGTATTCCAGCCAGCACTATCTTCTTTGTTCATGACTATAAGAATTGATCCATGTGCCTTGTTCTAAAGTGGAAAATCATTAACTTGTATTGTGCTGGTACTTATCTTTTGCAAAATATATCTTAGTTTTTGCTATTATGAGAATGTTATATGCATGGTTTCTTGTTAAATCTAAAGTTCTGCAACAAATTTTCATCGTTATGAGAATTTTGTATTCACGGATTCACTTGATTATGTTTCTAGCTTTTCATAATTTATTATTTGCAGATGCTAGCCATCATTCTTCAAAAGTTGGGTGTACATGAGTTGTAGGAAGACAAATCCCGAAGAAAAAACCACACCCAAAATTTGTTTTAGCTCATTAGAGCTAGTTATGTGTATATTTAGTTGTACTTCCTCCGTTCCTAAATATAAGTCTTTGTAGAAATTTCACTATGAACCACATACAGATATATATAGATGCATTTTAAGTGTAGATTCATTCATTTTGCTTCGTATGTAGTCCACCTAGAGGAATCTCTACAAAGATTTATATTTAGCAATAGAGGGAGTATTTTCTAGATGAATACCAGATTTGTACTATGTACTTTGCTTGGCTGTTGTAATGTACTATCTTAGTTTTGGGTGTACATGATTGTAATGTACTTTGGTTGGCTGTTGTATGGAATATTATGCCTTATTGGCTCTTTTTGATTCAAATTATCTAATTGCACAAATATAGTATTGACATGTGGTAATTGGTTCCCAGTTGACTAGTGGGACTTACTTTAAAAACAAAAGAAAACTGACAAATGGGTTGGAAAAAGGCCGAGCCCCCAAAAAATGTGGACTGTAAATGTTTGTTTCCCTAAATACAAGTCTGTTGGGCAGGCCCATGTAGCCGACCAAAAATTCACATGAAAAAAACAATAAATGGGCTGAATTGTTGGGCTCAGCCCATATAGACACCTAACCTGACCGAGCTGATTCTTGTCAACAATCTTTTCATTTGGTCGAAATTTTGCCATGTCAGCTTGCCAAGGCCGATCTGGCGTGGCCTAGGCAGAGAGCTAGCGACCTAAATAGAAGGTCATAGGATCAATGACCTGTTGTTTTGGTCGTTGCCTTCCACGACCTTCTCACAGAGAAGGTCGTTAATTTCAGTTTACGATCGTCAGCTTTTGACCATATGTTTTTGGTCAAAAACAGGTCGCAAATGAATACAATGACCTTTTAGTGACCAATAGTGAAGGTCGCAAGTTGACATATTTCTTGTAGTGGGCGTTTTCAACGGCGGCGCACCTGCCAGCTTGGAGGACATAAAACCTCGTCTTAATAAGCAGGGTCGCGATGCTGACGGACCGATGTCTCTTGTGGATCCAATGAAGAAATACATCGATGATCCTTTTTATTGATGTAATAGGATAGTGACAGCTAGATATGCTATGGTTCTGTAAACTACTCGATCAGTTACGTACACTTTTCCTAGCTATCTTAATTTTAAGTGCTACACATAATTATTGTGGATGTATTTTAATTAATGTTACGTGGCTAGAAATATTATTGATCTTAAAAAACACTACCACGACACCATTTGCCGGCTGACGTTGTAGTGTTTTTCCTATTATGCTTCCAAACTAAGTAATGTCGTCAGAAGTATATGCAACGTCTCTAATGTTTCTCCATATCTATGACGTGTGGAGAAGCACCTACGTCGTAGGTATATTTGACATTGCCATCGTTTCACTTTATCCAATGCCATATATACTAGAAATAATACATGCATACGAACCAACACCACCGCTATATTTTAACACTGGCGCTATATTGGTGGCGTCGGACTCTTACACCAGCAAGGCACTTTTTGGCACGCCATAGCTAGGCTCTTCTGCACTAGTGGGCCCCTCGGGTGAGCACAACCCACCAGGGCGTGCCCTCCTCCAGGCACGCCCAGGTGGGTAGTGCCCACCTGGTGGCCCTGCAGACCCTGATACCGATGCTATAAAATACTATTTTTGAATAAAAAATAAGGAGAAAGTTTCATCGCATTTCATGATACGGAGCCGCCGCCACCTCATGTTCTTCATCAGGAGGCCAGATCTAGAGCTGTTCGGGGCTCCCGAGAGGGGAATCTTCGGTCTTCGTCATCACCAACCCTCCTTCATAGCCAACTCCATGATGCTCCCCATTGGGATTGAGTAATTCCTTCGTAGGCTCGCTGGCCGGTGACGAGTTTGATGAGATTCATCATGTAAGCGATTTAGTTTTGTTTGGGCTTGATACCTAGTATCCATTATGTTCTGAGATTGATGTTGTTATGACTTTGCCATGCTGAATGCTTGTCACTTTGGGCCGGCTGCCATGATTTCAGATCTGAGCCGTTTATGTTTTCACCATTATATCTATGTTCTAGATCCGATATTGCAAGTCATATTCACGTATTACGTGTTATGATCCATAAACCCCAATGTGACAGTAAATGGGATACTTTCCGGTGATGACCGTAGTTTGAGCAGTTCATGTATTCACTATGTGTTAATGCTTTATTCCGGTTCTCTATTAAAATGAGGCCATAATATCCCTACGTTTCCTTATGGACCCTGCTGCCACGGGAGGGTAGGACAAAAGATGTCATGCAAGTTCTTTCCATAAGCACGTATGACTATTTACGGAATACATGCCTACATTATATTATGAACTAGAGCTAGTTTTGTATCGCCCTAGGTTATGACTGTTGTATGATAAATATCATCCAATGAATTCACCAATCCAATGCATACGAATTTCCTATATATTGTTCTTGCCAATTTACTATAGTGTTACACTTGCTATGAAATCATTGTTATCGCTGTTACCGTTACTATTGCTGCTACCACTACTATCAAAACTATCATATACAGTGTTATTGATCATACTGCAGATATTTAATCTCCAGGTGTGGTTGAATTGACAATTCAACTGCTAATACTTGCAAATATTCTTTGGCTCCCCTTTTGTCGAATCTATAAATTCAGGTTGAGTACTCTACCCTCGAAAACAGTTGGGATCCCCTATACTTGTGGGTTATCAAGACCTTCTTCTGGCACCGTTGCCGGGGAGCTTAGCTATATTTGTTGAGTCAGTTAGGATTATTATCTATTTACCACTATGAAGAATTTGAAGAATACAAAAACTAAGATCATTCCCTCTAGGATGAGGGGAGGTAAGGAACTAGCATCATACTCTGCACTTGATTCACTTTCTATTTTGAGTAGACTCACAACACCACCACATGCTACTAATCCTGATATGTCGCAAGTTATTGATGATACTACTTCTATGAATTCTACTCATGATGATGCTAGTACCCTCCTTGATGATAATATGACACTAGGTGAATTTCTTGATGAACAAATTGCTAGAGCTAAAGATATTGAGAATGGTGAAACTGATGAAATTATTGAAACTCATGAAGTACTTGAAACTGAAAATCTTGAAAGACCTTTTAGACCTAGCTCTCGTAGATATGAATTGACTAAAGTCCCTAAAGGTTATGTTATGGATGAAGACACAATTAGAGATTTTCTTGCTTGCAATGATAGAGATGATCTTAAGAAATTATTATGCAAACTGAAAGAAAAATTCTTGAATGCTAGAATGAAATGTGATCCTAAGTTTGCTACTTCCCTATCTTTGTTGATGATACAGATCATGAATTCTCTGTTGACCCAGAGCTAATTACTTTGGTTGAATCTCATCCTTTCCATGGCTATGAAACTAAAATTGTTGTGGCACATCTTACTAAATTAAATCACATAGCCACCCTATTTGCTCATGATGAAAAAAAATTCTACTATTATATACTCACGTTATTTCCATTCTTATTAAAGGGTGATGCTAAGATATTGTACAATACTCTTGCTCCTGGTTGTGTGCATAGTCCCCAAGATATGATTTATTACTTCTCTGAAAAATATTATCCTACTCATAAGAAACAAGCTCCCTTATAGAAAATATTTAACTTTGCGCAAATTGAAGAAGAGATTATCCCAGAAGCTTGGGGCAGGCTTCTCCAATTGCTAAATGCTTTGCTTGATCATCCTCTTAAGAAAAATGAAATACTTGATATCTTCTATAATGGACTAACCGATGCTTCTAGGGACTTCCTAGATAGTTGTGTTGGTTGTGTTTTCAGGGAACGAACTGTTGAACAAGCTGAGGAATTATTGAATAACATATTGAAAAATTGTGAGGATTGGACTCTTCCTAAACCACCGCCTAAACCCACTCTGAAGAAGAGGGGTATTTTATATTTAAGTCCTGAAGATATGCAAGAGGCAAATAAAAGTATGAAGGAAAAATGTATTAAAGGAGAGGACGTAAAATTTTTACCTTCTATTGAAAAAAGACATGGACTTGACACACCACCACAAAAGGTGGTAGAGGTAAAATCTTTAATGGAATTTGATGAAAGTGATAACCCTTACAATAAATATTCTAGTTAATGCCTTTATGAGTTTGACAACCACATTAAAATACATTATCACTTCAATGCAAATATTATGGAACAATTGAAATACAATTCGGATATGATTGCTCGCTTGAGTAACTTGCTACTTAGAATTACTAATGATGTTAGAGGTGTAGGCAAACATGCCTATATGGTACATACCCAACTAGAACAAGTTGCTAAATCTCAAAAAGAATTGCTTCATGAAATGAATAATAATATGAATGATCATGTTGTTAGAGTAATGACTAGAGGAAGTAGAATGACTCAGGAACCACTTTATCTTGAGGGACATCCTAAAAGAGTTGAACAAGACTCTCAAAGAATTAATACGGATGCACCTAGTCCTTCCAAAAAGAAGAAGAAAAGAAAATCATAGGACTTTGCATGCCACTAGTGAACCTGACATAGAAAAAACCTCCTGATAATGATAGTGATGTTTCTATTTCTAATGTTGAAACTCAATCTGGTAATGAACATTCATGTAGTGATAAGGAAACAGATAATGAGGATGTTCATGAAGACACTCAAGTATACAAGCCTAAACAACCATATAATGATGTTGAGATAGAACCTCCTGTGGATCTTGATAATGCACAAACTAATAATAAAAGATACGATAAAAGAGACTTTGTTCCTAGAAAACATGGAAGATAAAGAGAACCATGGGTTCAAAAACCCATGACCGTTCCACCTAAATCAACTAAGAAAAAAAGATGATGAAGGATTTGAACGCTTTGCTAAAATGATTAGGCCAGTCTTTTTGCGCACTCGCTTGACTGATATTTTAAAGATGGCCCCTTATGCAAAATACATGAAAGACATCATTACTAATAGAAGAAAGATACCTGAAGATGAAATATCCACCATGCTGCCAATTATTCTTTTAAGGATGGAGTACCTAAAAACATGGAGATCCTGGAATACCGACTATACCTTGCTCGATCAAAAGAAATTATGTCAAAATTGCTTTGTGTGATTTAAGAGATGGTGTTAGTGTTATGCCTTTCTCCTTATACAAAAGACTTGAGTTCAATAAACTCACACCTACTAAAATATCTTTGCAAATGGCTAACAAATCAACTACCATACCTATATGTATTTGTGAGGATGTGCCCATTGTTGTTGCAAATGTTACTATCTTTACTGACTTTGTTATACTTGAGATGCCCAAGGACGACAAAATGCTGATTATCCTTGGTAGACCCTTTTTGAATATTGCAGGGGCTGCTATTGGTTGCAATAAAGGCAAGCTGACTTTTCATATCAATGGTAATGAGCATACGGTGCACCTTCCAAAGAAACAATTCCATGTGAATGGTATTAATGTTATTGAAAAACCTCCGACACTCACTATTGGAAGCTTTCAACTACCTCTACATACTACCAAAAAGAAATATGATATACTTATTTTTGGGGACATGCATATCCCCATTGAGGTAACTTAGTGCTTTACATAAGTTCTCGATTTCATGCTAATCGAAGGTGGTTGTTAATAAGACTTGATCAACCTTATAAATGGATCATTTTTTTGAGGTATGAAGTTGATGAATTCTCTAGGCACTACCTTCTGTCCTTACCTTTTGTTTTCTATTTTTCTTAGTTAAATTAAGTAAAACGTCATGTTTTGTTTGTTTTCTGAAATTCCCGTGCAAAAAAAATGACCCAAAAATAAAAGTTCTAAGAATACCCTGAATATTAAATATGATTTTTTTATAAATATTTCTGATTTTTTGGTACAAATAACATCAGAGGGGGTGCACCAGGTGGGCACAACCCACCTGGGCGCGCCAACAACCCCAAGCGCGCCCTGATCGGTTGTGGTCACCACATGGGCCCCCTGTAACAGCCTGGATTTTGGCCCTTTTCTTTTTCTTCTGATTTACTTGGTTTTTGCTCTGTTTTTCTTTTTGGAATGGTTACATGGGCTTGCCACCTGGGAAATCATCCTCATTTACCCTCCCAAGTGGCTCATCATTCTCAAAACCTTGCCAAAGATCATGTCACTTCACTCCTTGACCAAACCCTAAAATTCTTTTCTTGGGAAAATTCCTTTTTCATTAAAGGAATAACCCTATCTGCCATAGGTTGTGAAGCAAACTATATTTCTGTCCATCCAAAAATCCCCAAATAATTCTCATAATTCCTTTGGGTCATATGTTGATCAAATATGCCCAAACATTTCCTTGGCCAGCTCAAAAATAATTCCCCAACATTCCTTCTTCCTTTCTACCCTAAATGGCACATTGTGAAGGAAGTGTCATTTATATGTCCAAATAATTGCCCCATGCACAAGTTCAAATTTATTTGCCTAGCCAATCTTCCTCAGTGAATTTTCAAAGTTTTTGTCTAACAAAAGGCTTTGTGAAGGAAGTACTAGCTAGGAGAATGCAAATGAGTTGAACTTTTGCAAACTCCTTATTGTGCTCATATTAACCCCCTCCACCCATTTGCAGCCCCATCCAATCATTTATGTGAGCAGAGGACCAAATCTTTGATTTTGGCAATATTTTTAGGTTGTAAAGCAAGTGTATTTTATATTGCTTCAAAAATCCTAATAAATTACCAGATCATTCTTATACCCATAAAACCTCTTTCCACCCAATTTGGCATCATTTCATTAATCCATTTGATCACCAAAATTATTTCATGTTTCTGGATAGAAATGATGTTTGTGAAGCAAGTGCCATTTCGGCTTGTCCATTAGGCATGAGCTTTTTACAACATCTCCATATGTCCAAATAATCAAGCCTTGCCCAATTTGACCTCAAGTGGCATAACCATGTGAGTGCATCATCCAAATCTCATTTCTGGACCATTTTGGCAGTTGCAAAGCAACTATATTAAACCTTGGTCCTAATCTTCTCAAAGTTACCAGGATGAAAGTCCTTCTTACCCTAAACCTCGCAGACAAACTCTCTGGCTCCAGTTCCTTACCTATTGATCAGCAGTTCTCGTTCAAGTTTACTGCAGTAAACTTCAGAACTTGACTACCATTTAACCAGAGCGCTTTTAACCAAACTACCACCGTAGTTGAGACCTCCACTAGATGAACTTACCCGTAGACAACAAGTTTCGGCCCATCTCCCCCGCTACATGCTAGTGCATGCGGTGACCGCGTTAATGGCATCACTGTGCAGGCGCTCTGTTTGCAGTGGCCGCCCCCAGTGGCTGTTTGTGCTTCGGCACCTCCTCCTCTTGTCGCCTTCGCGCGCGTGAGCGTGTCTAGCAGCTGGCCTGCATCGTCGCCGTTCCCCTGGACCCATCTCCCCCTCCATCCGTTTCCTCACCGACGCTTGCCGCCGAACGCCCACAGGGGCACAGTGCTCCATTTGGCTCCGATCTCACATTGGCCTCTTCCTCTACTCTTCGGCGTCGTCTACCCCTCCGTGACCTCTGAATCAATGGCTCGTCGATTTCCCGCGCCCTCCCGTGCTCGCTGGCCGTTGCCAAAGCCTTGGCCGGACGTGCCCGACGGCACCCGAGACCGTGCCTCTCGCCCCGGCTATAAGTAGCCCCCCCCTCGGCCTCCCGAGCACACCACTCGCCTCCTCTCACTCCTCTAGACCTCCCCAGCCTTTCACCGGAGCTTGAGAGCCTCTCCTCGACCCCCACGGCCGCCTTGCCCGCCGTCGGCCTCGGCCTAAATTGGCTCAAGCCGAGCCCTCCCCTTCCTTTCTTCCACCACCAATAGAACCCCTCCTCTCCGTCAAGTCTCTCTTGCCCATCCCCTCATCGCCGGAGCCCTCGAGGCCGCATCTTCCCCAAGTTGGTCGCCTCCCTCGCCCTGTGCCTCCGCGTGGTGCCACGGCCATGCTCTTCCCCGGCGCCTGCTACTGCTCTAGGCGGGAGCAGCACCTCCTCCCGCCCGGTCTGACGTGGATAAGTGACGGGCCCTCTCCTGTGAGACCCGCCCAGCCCCGACCCCACCCGGAAGCCACACGCGTTGAACCGTCCCCGCCACGTCAGATAAGTGGAAACATATTTCCATTTTATGTTTTCAACTTTTGAAAGCGTATTTCTAACTTTACGCCTCTGCCTTATTGATGACGCACAAGTATAGGGGATCTATCGTAGTCCTTTCGGCAAGTAAGAGTGTCGAACCCAACGAGGAGCAGAAGGAAATGATAAGCAGTTTTCAGCAAGGTATTCTCTGCAAGTACTGAAATAAGTGGTAATAGATAGTTTTGTGATAGGATAAATTGTAACGAGCAACAAGTAACAAAAGTAAATAAAGTGCAGCAAGGTGGACCAATCCTTTTTGTAGCAAAGGACAAGCCTGGACAAACTCTTATAATAGGAAAAGCGCTCCCGAGGACACATGGGAATATCGTCAAGCTAGTTTTCATCACGCTCATATGATTTGCGTTCAGTACTTTGATAATTTGATATGTGGGTGGACCGGTGCTTGGGTACTGCCCTTACTTGGACAAGCATCCCACTTATGATTAACCTCTTTTGCAAGCATCCGCAACTACAACAAAAGTATTAAGGTAAACCGAACCATAGCATGAAATATATGGATCCAAATCAGCCCCTTACGAAGCAACCCATAAACTAGAGTTTAAGCTTCTGTCACTCTAGCAACCCATCATCTACTTATTACTTCCCAATGCCTTCCTCTAGGCCCAAATAATGGTGAAGTGGTATGTAGTCGATGTTCACATAACACCACTAGAGGTTAGACAACATACATCTTATCAAAATATCGAACGAATACCAAATGCACATGACTACTAATAGCAAGACTTCTCCCTTGTCCTCAGGAACAAACGTAACTACTCACAAAGCATATTCATGTTCATAATTAGAGGGGTAATTGTCGGTGTACAAAAAGAGGGGTACACTTTTTGTACCCCTATAACTGTGCACGGGCAGTCCGAGCCACGGACGCCACCGCACCGAGCAAGGCAAGGGAGGCAAGCCATGGTAATGCCGAAGCTCGAAAGGAGCAGAACGACGCTAAGACCAAGACCACGAAGAGCAAAGGTAACGAAGTGGACTCCCCCGGCAAGATCCTTGCCGGGGGGCAGTTTTAGCAAACCCGACAAGGCCCTTGCCATGGCAGCTCGCCCCACACCTACAGAGCGAATCTCCCTTGAGTCCACTGCCCCCATGGGGCAAGGATTCGGGAGACATCCCCGTGCTGGCATGCAGATCATTGTGAAGACATTCAAGATCAGATACACACTATAGAAGATGACGACCCTTGGTGGGATCCCAGCCAAGGAGGACCACAAGGCCACCGGCAGGAGCCTTGCCGGGGATGATAACAGGCGCCACGGCAAGACCCTTGCCGGGGCCCCGGCAAGATCCTTGCCGAGGCTACGGTGGGGCCCTTGCCAAGGACACCCGTAGGGCCACCATCAGGCCCACGCTAATTCCAACCTCTACCACCGTTCGCATGCAGCTGCCGACCCAACCAGTTTGGCAGGCACCTGCGTGGCGGCAAGAGGATCTTCGTGGAGACCCACCGCTGTGCCACCTCAGCTACCTGCCTGCCTACATGGCACCACGGGCACCGCTGGCCAGGGCGCATGTCGACGCGAAAGGGATCAGTGACGGACAAGACTGGGCTCTCGCCCGTCCCCGATAAAGCAGGGACACCTAAGCACGACGCATTAAATGCGCCTTGTCATGTAATGCGAGGGATAAACTCGCATCACTGTGCCCTTTCCACCTCCTGTGTACCACTGTGGCATCCCCTTTCCCTACAAAAGGAGGCGCAAGGCGACCAGGAGGGGTATTTGGCTTTTTGGAGCTCCTCACGCCCCATTACTAGATCAAGAACACAGATAAACAAATCATCAAGGCAGGAGTAGGGTTTTACGCATCCTCGCGACCCGAACCTGGATAAAGAACCCATGTGCTATCTGTTTGATCCGCCCTTCTCACAACCCCGCACCCTGCAACCGTAGTAGGGATTCTCGTGATCCCATAGGTGTCGTCCTCGCACCGACATCTTTGGCGCGCCAGGTAGGGGGCGCAGTTGTGAGAATCGGCTCTAGCAGTTAGTTCGACGCTTCTTCATCGTCATGGCGCCCAAGAAGAAGATGACGGTGGCGGTTGGCCCGTCGGGAGCCGGACATTTCGTCCCGACGCGGGCGAGTAGCGGGCCGGTCGCAAAAACGACCCGGGGCGCCGTTCACGAACACCAACACCGTCCCAGCAGCCGAAGTTTGGGAGGCGGCGATGTTCGTGTGCCTGGTAACGGGCCGCACGCCGCCAAATCCAAAGACCGAGCCAGGCCCTCCGCGGGTGGCGCGGGGCCTTCCAGGATCGCTGCCTCCCCGCCCGAAGGCGACGCGAGGGCTTCCAAGACTCCCACACTAACACCGATGGCGCGCTCCTCTCGAGCGGCATGCGATGAACGGCGTAATCATGCCGAGGACCCCGGGCATCGCCTCGGAAAGAGCCCCGAGCGCCGCTCCCGGGATTTAGAAGACCTGCCCGCCCGCCGAGGCGCTAGTGAAGATGGCATGCGACCTCGGGGTCGTGATAGAACTCCTTCTGACATGGTCAGAAGTCGAAGCGCGTCGCGATCCGTGCAGGTTTCGCTGCCACCAACGCCAGCAGAAGCCCTGGTGCGCGCAGTTGCTCCTAGATTTCCCTCTCACTACGGGGAAACTCGATGAATGGAGAGCCACTATCAGAAGCCTTGTTGCGATGGCCAACAAAGAAGAACCGAGTCCGGTGGAGCCCCCGGGTTGATGCTCCGATGGAGTCCCACGCACCAGTGGAAGGAGAGCCGGCGGCGCTGCGACCACGGTGCACACGCCTCCTCCTCGCCCGGTACCGCGGACGCCAGCCCGTTGCGACGTCATGGGCGACGAGATCTCTGTAGCATCGTCCGACCCGCGGGCCCACTATGACCAGCGCCAAGTTCTTCGGGAACGAGAACATGAAGACGCTCGAACCACTATCGAGCGCCGGCGCGGGGCGCGCCACCAATCAGACAGGCGAGCAGGGCCTGCTGTGAGCCACCCAGCACCAGGGAGCCTGGAGGCCTACCTTACGAGGTAGGCTGTCCGGCTTTTACCCATGAGCTGCGGCAGTTCCAGTGGCCCACTCACTGCACCTTCAAAACCGACGTGGGCGAAAAGTACAGTGGCAAGACCCATCCGTCCGAGTTCCTCATCGTCTACACCATCGCGATGCAAGCTTCCGGAGCCCACGATGATAAGGTGCTTGCAAATTACCTTCTGTTGGCTCTTAAACCCAATGCCATGTCATGGTTGATGCACTTGCCGGTAGACTATATTTCCTCCTGGTCGGATTTGTGCCATGAGTTCGTGGGCGCCTTTACTGGAGGCCACCAAGCCCATGGCCAAGCAAGAGACCTGCATGTCATTCCCTAGAAGGGGGGCGAGAGTCTCCGCATGTATATTCAGAGGTTCAGCCGGGTATAGTACAATATCCCTGATGTTCACCCTGCCGCCATCATCAGCGCGTTCCACCAGAACATGCGTAACCGCAAGATGCGCGAAGAGCTGGCAATGAACAAGGTGAGAGATGTAGCAGAACTCTATGTTCTTGCTGACAAATGTGCCTGGGCCGAAGAGGGAAGGAAGTACCCCGGCGAAGATTCCGGAGTGGAAATCGACTCCTTAGATGAGGATACTGCCACCCCGGCGAAGAAAGGCCTGCGCCGCAACAGGAAGGGCAAAGGAAAAGTCGTGCTTGCCGTTGAGGGATCCAAATACGCTGGCTCCACCAAGAAAACCAAGGCAGATGACCCCGGCAAGGAGGTTGCCGGGTGTGTCGCCTGCCAGGCCTTGGCGGCTGCCGAGAAGCCGGGAAACTCCGACAAGCGATACTGCAAGATCAATCGCACCAAGGGCCATGCTCTCCAGGACTGCCGACAGGTTGAGCTCCTCGTTGAGAAGCAGAGGGCTGAGTATGAGAGGCGGGACAAGGAGAAGGGCCCAGACGGTGCTGAGGGGTCCGGCAAGAAGCGTGACGGCCAGGCGGGGCGTCGCGGCAAGGATAAGCAACATGAGAGGACCGCCCGGGGCCGTGACAGAAAGCCAGAAGACGACGATCATGAAGAGGACGACGAATCCGGCGACCAAGAGTTTTAGAAAGCTACAGAGGCCATGTGCATCGACGGCGGCGCCTTGCTGCACACTTCTCACCGCCGGCTTAAACAGTGGGTGCGAGAGATTACAGCGGCAGAGCCGTCGTTTGATGCCCAAAGGCCGCTGAAGTGGTCCAGCACACCTATCATTTTCGACACTGAGGACCACCCTGATCGCACTACTGCGGTTGGGTGCTTGCCATTGTTGGTTTCACCAACAATACGTAACCTCAAGGTGAAGAAGATGCTAGTCGATGGCGGGGCCGGTCTGAACTTGATCTCGCCTTCCGTGATTGAGAAACTATAGATTCCTGATGGAGACCTCGAAGAGACGGGCACGTTTCAGGGGGTCAACCCGGGAAGAAGCCAACCCAAGGGAAAGGTCACGCTGCCCGTGACCTTTGGAAGCGACCTGAACTTCAGGACGGAGAGGATCGTGTTCGATGTTGGCAAGATCCCCTTGCCCTACAACGGGATCCTTGGCCGCCCAGCGCTGGCCAAGTTCATGGCGGCGTCACACTACGCCTACAACACCCTGAAGATGCCAGGACCTATGACGATCATCACCATCCCCTCCGACAACAAAGATGCATTGGTTTGCGCTGACCAACTATACCAGCAAGCAGTTGCAGCAGCTGCCGCCGCTAGGGCACTTGCTCCTGCCGCTGGGACCCCAGGAGGGAAGAAGAAGAAGAAGACCGGTGAGACCTCGGACACTCACTCTGGCAAGCGCACCTCTTCAGAGTGTAGAGCTGCCGTCGAGGACGTGCCCGAGAGCTCCACCGGCGGGAACAAGAAGCCCAGGGTCGTACAGCCGGGAACCAAGAAGGTCTCTGTCAATGAGGACGGCACGGGAGGAGCTTTTACCATAAGCTCCACCCTTGACGACAAATAGGAAGACGCGCTCGTCACCTTCCTGCGGGCGAATGTCGATGCGTTTGCATGGCAAGCTTCCGACATCCCCGGTGTTCCCAGGGAGGTGATTGAGCACCACCTTGTTGTCTGCCCTCATGCGCGGCCCATCAAGCAGAAGGTTATAAAGCAAGCTTTGGAACGACAAGAGTTCATTACTGAAGGGATCCGGAAACTGGAAGCAGCGGGTTTGGTAAGAGGAGTGCTCCATCCAACGTGGTTGGCCAATCCGGTCGTGGTGCGCATGGCAAATGGGAAGTGGAGACTGTGTATTGATTACACAGATATCAATAAGGCTTGCCCTAAAGACCCCTTCTCGTTGCCGCGCATCAACCAGATTGTTGACTCCACGGCTGGGTGTGATCTGCTGTCATTCCTCGACGCCTACTCCGGCTACCACCAGATCTTCATGACAAGAGAAGACGAAGAGAAAACAACATTAATCACCCCATGTGGTACGTATTGTTTCATGCGGATGCCTTTCGGGTTGAAGAGTGCTGGTTCGACATTTGCAAGGGCGGTCCAGATTGGTTTTGAACCCCAGCTCCATAGAAATATGGAGGCTTATATGGATGACATAGTGGTCAAAACCAAGGATAGGGCAACCCTCATACCAGATTTGCAAGAAACATTTGCAAACTTGCGCAAGATCAACCTCAAGTTGAACCCTGAGAAGTGCGTCTTTGGCGTCCCGTCCAGCAAGCTTCTCGGGTTCTTGGTGTCACAACGTGGGATAGAGGCCAATCCGGACAAAATCAAAGCTATAGAGCAGATTGAAGCACCCAAGAGAATTAAGGATGTATGTCGGCTTGCTGGTTGCGTCGCCGCCATGGGCAGGTTCAATTCCAAGTCTGCCGAGCGCGCCCTTCCCTTTTTCAAGATCCTGAAAAAGGCGGGCCCGATGGAGTGGACGCCAGAAGCCGAAGCAGCATTGCAAGGTTTTTAGAAGTACCTCTCCTCCGCGCCAATACTAGTTGCGCCTAGGTCATAGGAGTCGTTGCTGCTATACCTAGCGGCAACAGAACAGGTGGTCAGCGCCGCACTGGTGGCATAGAGAGAGGTTAACGACGAGGATATGGCAGCGGCAGAGCCCGACACCACCAATGTAGAGACGACACAGCCAGTTAACGTGCCGCCGAAGAAGAAAATGATGCAGCACCCGGTGTACTTCGTTAGTTCCCTCCTGCAGGGGGCTAGGTCGAGGTACTCCGGCGTGCAAAAACTACTCTTAGGCCTTCTTATGGCCTCGAGGAAGCTGCGTCACTACTTCCAGGCACACGAGATCACTGTCGTCACTCGCTTCCCTCTTCAGCGGATATTGCACAATCCGGATGCAATGGGAAGAATTGTGGAATGGGCCCTGGAGCTGT
This sequence comes from Triticum aestivum, assembly GCF_018294505.1. NCBI lineage: Eukaryota > Viridiplantae > Streptophyta > Magnoliopsida > Poales > Poaceae > Triticum > Triticum aestivum. The sequence continues at coordinate 324,648,552 of NC_057801.1, read as the reverse complement.
CCAGCTTTGGGCTCAAGTTTAAAAGTACCTCGACAATTCAGAGTCGAGTCCTAGCGGAGTTCATTGCGGAATGGACCACAACGCCTGACGAAGAAGCCCAAGAGACTGTTCTCCCCGGCAAGGAAGCAAGTTGTGATTGGATCATGTACTTTGATGGAGCTTTCTCCTTACAAGCCGCCGGGGTAGGTGTACTTCTTATTGCGCCCACTAGAGAGCACCTCAAGTACCTGATCCATATGCACTTCCCCAGGGAGGTGTCAACCAACAATACGGTAGAGTACGAAGGGCTGGTTGCCGGTCTTAGGATAGCGGCGGACCTCGGAATCAAGAAACTCATCGTCAGGGGGACTCGTAGCTTGTCGTCAAGCAAGTCAACAAGGACTACCAGAGCCCGTTGATGAAGGCCTACGTCGATGAAGTGAGAAAGCTGGAAGAGCGTTTTAACGGTATACAAGCTGAACACATTCCCCGAGCGGAGAACGATATCGCCGATTACCTGTCCAAACGCGCTGCCCTCAAGCTACCTGTGGAACCAGGTACCTTTGTTCTTCAGCTAACTCAGCCATCTGTTGATCCATCAACGGAGCATAATAAGAGGAGGAAATCAGGGCCTGGCAAATACTTTCCCGCCGAGCTCCCTGGAGCCGCCGGCAAGGATGTTGCCGAGGATACTGAGCCAGCCACGGGACGACTGGCTCCGGCGGAGCGTCAAGCTCTTGCCGTTGAGACAGCCGCTCCTATAGCGGAGCAAATGCCTTTAGCCCTCGCCGTCGAGCCCCAGGCTCCAGCATGGGCAGAGCATACCGTCCGATTCCTCCAAACAGGGGAACTTCCTGAGGAGCAGGAAGAAGCAGAGAAAGTAGCCCGTCGCTCTACCATGTACCAGTTCGTCGATGACGTCCTATACAGAACGAGGCCGAACGATGTGAAATTGAAGTGTATCCCTCGAGAGGAAGGACTGGAGCTATTGGCAGAGATACATGGAGGCATATGTGGATCCCACATTGGGTCAAGGGCCCTTGCCGGCAAGGCTTCTTCTGGCCCACCGCCCTCCAAGATGCGATGACACTAGTCACCAGGTGTGAAGCGTGTCAGTTCCATTCAAGGAACCTCCATCAGCCAGCCCAAGCCCTTCAAACCATTCCTCTCTCCTGGCCCTTCTCAGTCTGGGGGCTCGACATACTGGGCCCTTTCCCCCGCGCAGTCGGGGGATTTGAGTACTTGTACATTGCAATCGACAAGTTCACAAAGTGGCCAGAGGTGGGCAGTGAGGAAGGTCACAGCTCAGTCAGCCGTCAAGTTCTTCAAGGGACTAGTGTGCTGTTTTGGCGTGCCTAACAGGGTTATCACCGACAATGGTACTCAGTTCACAAGCCGCACCTTCATGCAATATACCCAAGACCTCGGCAGCAAAGTATGTTTTGCTTCCGTTGCTCACCCGCGAAGCAATGGTCAAGCTGAGAGGGAAAATGCCGAAGTACTGCGAGGCTTGAGGACCAAGACCTTTGACAGGCTGCACAAGAGTGGAAGGCACTGGATTGATGAGCTGCCGACGATTCTTTGGTCGATCAGGACGACACCAAATCGAGCCACCGGCCAGACACCTTTTGCCCTGGTATATGGGGCAGAAGCAGTTCTCCCCACTGAACTCACATACGGGTCACCTCGAGTGCTCGCTTATGACGAGCTTGAGCAAGAGCAACTGCGGCAAGAGGACGCAGTGCTCCTGGAGGAAGATCGTCTTCGGGCGGTTGTAAGAGCAGCACGCCACCAGCAAGCCTTGCGCCGCTACCATAGCCGCAAGGTTCATGCCCGGAGCCTTGAGGAAGGCGACCTTGTCCATCGGCGCGTTCAATCGGCCAAGAATTCCAACAAGTTGATGCCAAAGTGGGAAGGCCCTTATCGGGTAATACGAGTCACCAGGCCCGGCGCAATCCGCCTGGAGACCGAAGATGTTGTTCCGGTGAGTAACTCCTCGAAGATTGAGCATCTTCGCAGGTTTAACCCGTAAGGCGCCGCTTGCCGGGTGCCATAGCAAGCCACCTTTTGTACAAGCATTGCCGATGATGCATGTAACCCTTTGTACAAAGCCAGGCGCAGACCCTGAGCATAAATAAATGAAGCGCTGGCGCCCTAAGTTATAGCATGCATGCTAGGTCAAGTCTCGTCCTTGGTTAGGGTTGATAGTGCTTGAGCGGCGACTAACCCCTAGCTTAGAGGTCGAGTGTGCATCTCTTTGCTGTTCTTTTGTCTTCTTTGGTTCGCAGGACTCGCAGATATCCTTGCCGGATCACTTGAGGACCAAAAAGAAAAGAGGGACAGACCGGCATCTAGACCCCGGCAAGCCAGTATTGCCAGGGGCTGCAAGTACAAAGATTCACCCACGGCAAACCAGAGTTGCCGGGGGCTACAACTTCAGATAAGTTCTTCATCCCTAATCATGCATTCCCTCATGGACTGAGGTATGTGAAACCTCGTTTTCTCCAAAGCTACCGTGCTCCCCTAAAAAACTCTAGGCCCTAGGGCTTGTTCCTGGGGCCAGGTTTAGTCGTAGTCGCGGCGGCAAAAGGATGAAACGAGGAGCCTGAACCCACCTCATCCCTGCCTCCGCCAAAAGCGTGAGAAGGGTCGAGGAAATGTTTATCCTGAGGATATCAAGGATTTACTCCTTGTCGTGGGTTCTACCCGCAAACAAATGACCCGGCAAGCATCCCTTTTTCATTAAAAACATTCCACTCAGGTACAGCCCATAGGGAATGAAAAACATGAATGGTGGGATTAAAAGTTTTAAATTCAGCTAAAGCCTAAAGGCTTACAAACTAAAAAGATATAAGGTACCCGTAATCCCTTTCTTGTCCCTCTCCTCAGGAGCTACGGGTGGCAGGAGGCACCGAGAGAACATCTCGGTGACCGTCCGAAGGCTGGATGGTGATGGCGGCGCCGAAAGCAGAGCTCGAAGACGAGGCGGCAGGACGTCAGCACGCGTCAAAGGCGTCGGTGCTCGTGTACTCTGATTTAACGGCCTTGCCACCCGCCCTCTTCCACTTCTGCAGCCTCCCAATGCCAGCAGCCCAAGGAGACGACCCCGAGAAGTTTAGGAAGCCGGCGACACGGATAATGGGATCGCCGGTGCTGCACGGAGCGGCGCCCAACACCTAGTCGGACCCGTCATCCTGCCGCCCGCTACCCTCGTCGTCGCTGCCGCTGTCCTCCTCGTCACTCCCGCCCGAGGAGGAGTCTTCGCTATTAGAAGAGCTCTCCACGTAGCACCTTGCCCGAGTCCCGAAGCACCCAAAGACCTTGACGGAGAGGAGGCCGCCCTCCATCAGCTTGAAATGGAGGGTGAGCCCCGCCGTCAAGCGGTGGATATGAGCGAACGTCTTCCACCCTCAGCCAAGATACATCACGTGAGGGGCTGGGTAGTCGACACGAGCTCGCATACCGCTGATCCAACAGCCCCTCATGTGCAACTGCAAGGACTCCGGTGGATCCAGCTCCATCTCGCTCGCGAATGGAGTCGGGAGACGAAGACGATGGCGAGGTGACCGGCGCAGTCTGACGAAGAACTCGCAAGGGTCATACCCAACATGGCCCTCCATGGAGGGAGGAACTACTGGCGAAAGCGAGACCGGCGCGCCGCGCCGTTCTCCTCTTCCCTGAGCACCTCGGCCTCGCCCACGGCCTCGCCCGCGGCCTCGCCCTCTCCCCCTTCCCTCCCGGCTGGCTCTGCCACCACGGGTAAAGGGGAAGGGAGGGCACGTTGTTGAGCGGCGACCCTCGCCGCCACCTTTGAAGAGCCAGGATTCCCTCTCTCCATGGCAGATGGAGGGAGGGGGGAGCAGAAGCTGAAGAAAAGAGAAGATGGAAGAGTGCGGGACTGCATTTCCTTCCCCCCCGGCTCTTTATAAAGAGCCGGGATGGGGGCTCAGCCACCCCACTAAGCCAATCAAGACACGAAAGGCACAGGGAACTGGGACCAACTCGCTGCCCCGACCCGCGATGGCCCGGTTCCCCGCCTCCACCGTTCGCCACCCTAAGCACGTGAGAACCACGTGGCAGGCATGTAGGACCGAGGCGACGGGTGAGGTGACCTCTCCCCACCCCGTGATCGTGGGGGGTGGGCGCCTTGAAGACCACGCCCCGGCCCCGTTCAGTGAATGGGCCGAGCCTCCACGCCTCCCTCCGTTTATGGGGAAGGCGCAAATCCCCCCCTTTTACTACGACGTGACGCATGCGTGCAGAGCTCAGCCCCACGCATGCCGCCCACGTCACACACGCCTCCCCACGCCGAGCCACGCGCGGGAGGCATGAGAAGCGCAGCGCACGAAGAAACTTACCGCGGTAATTACTACCCCGCCTGCCCGCGTATCGTTTTTGGGCCTAGCCCAACGACGCGATTACGCTTACGTGTGTCCCAGGCCCGGGGGCTCTTGTCGGTGTACAAAAAGAGGGGTACACTTTTTGTACCCCTATAACTGTGCACGGGAAGTCCGAGCCACGGACGCCACCGCACCGAGCAAGGCAAGGGAGGCATGCCAAGGTAAGGCCGAAGCTCGAAAGGAGCAGAACGATGCCAAGACCAAGACCACGAAGAGCAAAGGGAACAAAGCGGACTGCCCCGGCAAGATCCTTGCCGGGGGCGGTTTTAGCAAACCCGACAACGCCCTTGCCGTGGCAGCTCGCCCCACACCTACGGAGCGAATCACCCTTGAGTCCACTGCCCCCATGGGGCAAGGATTCGGGAGACATCCCCGTGGTGGCATGCGGATCTTTGTGAAGAATTCAAGATCAGATACACACTATAGAAGATGACGACCCTTGGCGGGATACCAGCCATGGAGGACCACAAGGCCCCCGGTAGGAGCCTTGCCGGGGATGATAACAGGCGCCACAGAAAGACCCTTGCCGGGGCCCCGGCAAGACCCTTGCCGAGGCTACGGCGGGGCCATTGCCAAGGACACCCATAGAGCCACCATCAGGCCCACGCCAATTCCAACCTCTACCACCGTTCGCATGCAGCTGATGACCCAACCAGTTGGGCAGGCACCTGCGTGGCAGAAATAGGATGTTTGTGGAGACCCACCGCTGCGCCACCTCAGCTACCTGCCTGCCTACATGGCACCACGGGCACCGCTGGCCAGGGCGCGTGTCGACGCGAAAGGGATCGGCGACGGACTAGACTAGGCTCTCCCCCGTCCACGATAAAGCAGGGACACCTAAGCACGACGCATTAAGTGCGCCTTGTCATGTAATGCGAGGGATAAACTCGCATCACTGTGCCTGTTCCGCCTCCTGTGTGCCAATGTGGCAACCGCTTTCCCTATAAAAGGAGGCCCAAGGCGACCAGGAGGGGATTCGGCTTTTTGGAGCTCCTCACAGCCCATTACTAGCTCAAGAACACAGATAAACAAATCATTAAGGCAGGAGTAGGGTTTTACGCATCCTCGCGGCCCAAACCTGGATAAAGAACCCGTGTGCTATCTGTTTGATCTGCCCTTCTCACAACTCCACACCCCGCAACCGTAGTAGGGATTCTCATGATCCCATAGGTGTCATCCTCGCACAGACAGTAATAATATGCATAAAGGATCTGAACATATGATCTTCCACCAAATAAACCAACTAGCATCAACTACAAGGAGTAATCAACACTACTAGCAACCCACTCGCACCAATCACGGACTTGGAGACAAGAATTGGATACAAAATATGAACTAGGTTTTGGAGATGAGATGGTGCTTGAGAAGATGTTGATGGACATTGCCCTCTCCCGATGAGAGGAGTGTTGGTGATGATGATGGTGACGATTTCCCCCTCCCAGAGGGAAGTTTCCCCGGCAGAACAGCTCTGCCGGAGCCCTACATTGGTTCCGCCAAGGTTCCGCCTCGTGGCGGCGGAGTCTCGTCCCAAAAGGTTGGCTTCTATTTTTTCTCATCGAAAGACTTCATATAGGAGAAGATGGGCGTCGGAGAGCCACCAAGGGGCCCACGAGGTAGGGGGGCCCACCCAGGGGGGGGCGCCCCCCACCCTCGTGAGCAGGGTGTGGCCCCCCTGGCCTTCATCTTTGGTGATGATTTTTCTTTATTTATTTTAAGGTATTCCGTGGAGTTTCAGGACTTTTGGAGTTGCGCAGAATAGGCCTCCAATATTTGCTCCGTTTCCAGCCCAGAATTCCAGCTGCCGGCATTCTCCCTCTTCATGGAAACCTTGTAAAATAAGGGAGAATAGCCATAAGTATTGTGACATAACGTCAAATAATAGCCCATAATGCAATAAATATTGATATAAAAGCATGATGCAAATGGACGTATCAACTCCCCCAAGCTTAGACCTCGCTTGTCCTCAAGCGAAAGGCCGATAACAATAAATATGTCCTCATGTTTAGAGGTAGAGGCGTCGATAAAAATAAAATACGGACATGAAGGCATCATGATTATTTCATAACATCAACATAAATATGTTTTATCATATGGTTACTCATATTCAAGTGATAATCTTTTCACAAAGCCAAAGTATGAATCAGAAACCTTATTGAGCACCAACAAATTATAACCTCAGTCATTGAAGCAATTGCAATTTATCATAATATCGGAAAGATTCTATGTCAGAGCTTAAAAGCAAGTCCACATACTCAACTATCACTTAGTCCGTCATAATTGCTAACACTCACGCAATACTTGTGGTTACGGAGTTTTAATCGGACATAGAGAAAGATAGGGGCTTATAGTTTTGCCCCACAACCTTTTACCTCAAGGGTAATGTCAACAATAATAATTCATGCTCCCCTACATCCAATTAGATATATATATCATGTTCTTTCCAACATGCTGATCTTGCCAAAGGATAAAATAAAAAGGGAAAGGTGAAGATCACCGTGACTCTTGCATAACATAGAGGATAATAATAAAAGATAGGCCCTTTGCAGAGGGAAGCAGAGGTTGTCATGCGTGTTTAGGGTTGATGCACAAAATCTTAATGCAAAAGAACGTCACTTTATATTGCCCCTTGTATGTGGACATTTATTATGCAGTCTGTCGCATTTATTGCATCCACAACAAGTTCATACAAAGTTTATTTTCTCCGCACTAATAAGTCATGCATATTTAGTGAGCAATTTTTATTGCTTGCACCGATGACAACTTACTTGAAGGATCTTACGCAATCCATAGGTAGATATGGTGGAATCTCATGGCAAAACTGGTTTAAGGGTATTTGGAAGCACAAGTAGTATTTCTACTTAGTGCTGAGAATTTGGCTAGCATGAGGGGGAAAGGCAAGCTCAACATGGTAGAGGATCCATGACAACATACTTTATTTTATATGTAAGAAAACATAACTCATTATGTTGTCTTCCTTGTCCAACATCAACTCTTTAGCATGTCATATTTTAATGAGTGCTCCCAATCATAAAAGATGTCAATGATAATATATCTATATGTGAAACCTCTCTTTCCTCATTACTTCCTATTAATTGCAACGATCACCAAAGTTATATTTGCCAACTCCCAACAACTTTTAATCATCATACTCTTTCTATGTGAAGTCATTACCTTCAATAAGATCAATATGAATTCTTTAATTCTCTTATTCATTTTCTTCTAATCACCCAAGATCATGGCAAAATAATCAAGCCCTTGACTCAACACTAATCTTTATTATATAGCTCACGGATTCAATTACAAAGAAGGATCATAAAGCAAAACTCAAAACTAGATCATGCCATGACTTTATTCTACTAAATCAAGATACTACTAAAAGGATCGAACTAAGAAAAACAGTAAAGATAGGAGTTGTGATGGTGATACGATACCAGGGCACCTCCCCCAAGCTTGGCAGTTGCCAAGGGGAGTGCCCATACCAATGTGATTATATCCTCGGAGGTGATGGAGGTGGTGATGATGACGGTGGATAACCGCACATTGAGCATAAAAGCTCCTCCAATTTGCGGATAATGCCCTTGAGCCCAGCAATATGATCCTTCAACAAAATATTCTCCTGTGTGAGATACTTGTTGTGTAAGCGGGCTAACTCAATCATCTTGAAGGCTTCAAGCTCTGTTGGAGTGAAAAGGATAGGTAAAGGTTGAGGGATGTCATCTTCTTTCACCACCGGAGCTTGAACCTCCATGGCCTTCTTGATCCCATCATCCTTGTTGATTTCTTCTGGTTCCTCTCTTTTCAACTCTATCTTCAATAGCCAAGCATCCTTGTCTTCGTTGTTGGAGGAGGGAGAAGTCATGGTGCTCTAGACCTGTCAGAAAAACAGCTCGAAACAAGAACATGGGAGATTTGCGTGATACGAGAGTCAAAACCTTCGGGAGTATATATAATGAATTTTTACCGACCAAAATAAGTACCGTGCAAGGAAATGGAGTCCGGGCGGCACACGAGGTGCTCACGAGGTAGGAGGCGCGCCCAGGGGGGTAGGGCACGCCCTCCACCCTCGTGGAGGCCTCGTGTCCTCCCCGGACTACTACTTATTTTTCTATTTTTCTAAATATTCCAAAACGGAGAAATATTTCCTTAAAAATTGGTTTGGAGTTGGTTTACTTACCGTACCACATACTTATTCCTTTTCGGAGTCTGGAACATTCTGGAAAGTGTCCTTTATGTATTCCTCCGGGGTTACGGTTTCAATGATATTAGTTTCAACATTTATGGGATTACCTCAAATATAACGTTTGATCCTTTGACCATTTACCACCTTCGGATTTGTGCCTGCGAATTTGTTGATTTTTATGGCACCGGAACGATAGACCTCCTCGATAACGTAGGGACCTTCCCATTTGGAGAGAAGTTTTCCTGCAAAAAATCTTAAACGAGAGTTGTATAGCAATACATAATCACCTACATTAAACTCACGCTTTTGTATCCTTTTGTCATGCCATCTTTTAATCTTTTCTTCAAACAACTTGGCATTTTCATAAAGTGAGCTAATATGAAATAACCTCTTCTCACCGGCAAGTTTGAAATCATAGTTGAGCTCCTTAATAGCCCAATATGCCTTATGTTCCAGTTCAAGAGGTAAGTGACATGCTTTTCCAGAAACTATTTTATACGGAGACATACCCATAAGATTTTTGTATGCAGTTCTATAGGCCCACAATGCGTCATTCAGTTTCTTGGAGCAATTCTTCCTAGACCTATTGACAGTCTTTTGCAAAATTAATTTGAGCTCTCTATTTCTCAATTCTACCTGACCACTAGACTGCGGGTGATATGGAGATGCAATTCTATGATTAACGTCATATTTAGCAAGCATCTTGCGGAAAGCACCATGAATAAAGTGTGAACCACCATTAGTCATTAAATATCTAGGGACTCCAAACCTCGGAAAAATAACTTCCTTAAGCATTTTAATAGAAGTGTTATGATCAGCACTACTAGTTGGAATAGCTTCTACCCACTTAGTAACGTACTCAACAGCAACTAAAATATGTGTATATCCATTAGAGGCAGGAAAAGGTCCCATATAATCAAAGCCCCAAACATCAAATGGTTCAATAACAAGTGAATAATTCATAGGCATTTCTTGACGTCTATTAATATTACCAATTCTTTGACATTCATCGCAAGACAAAACAAAGTTACGGGCATCCTTGAAAAGAGTAGGCCAATAAAAACCGGATTGCAATACCTTATGTGCAGTTCTATCTCCAGCGTGGTGTCCTCCATAAGCTTCGGAGTGACACTTGCGTAGGATCTGTTCCTGTTCATGCTCAGGTACACAACGTCTAATAACACCATCTACTCCTTCTTTATAAAGATGTGGGTCATCCGAAAAGTAATGTCACAAGTCATAGAAAAACTTTTTCTTTTTTTGGTATGTGAAGCTAGGTGGTATAAATTTAGCAACAATATAATTAGCATAATCAGCATACCATGGAGTGCTACGAGAAATGCTTATGACATTTAATTGTTCACCGAGATAGTTATCATCAATAGGTAGCGGGTCATCAAGAACATTCTCTAACCTAGATAAGTTGTGTGCAACGGGGTTCTCAGCTCCTTTTCTATCAACAATATGCAAATCAAATTCTTGAAGCTAGAGAACCCATCTAATGAGTCTATGTGTTGCATCTTTGTTTTTCATAAGATATTTAATAGCAGCATGATCTGTGTGAATAGTTACTTTAGAATCAACAATATAGGGTCTGGATTTATCATAAGAAAATACAACTGCTAAAAGTTACTTTTCGGTAGTAGCATAATTTCTTTGAGCATTGTCTAGAGTCTTACTAGCATAATGGATAACATTTAATTCCTTATCAACTCTTTGCCCTAGAACAGCACCTACAGCATAATCACTAGCATCACACATAATTTCAAAAGGTAAATTCCAATCAGGTGGCTGAACAAAAGGTGCAGAGACTAATGCTTTCTTAAGTATTTCAAATGCTTCTACGCAATCATCATCAAAGACAAATGGTACATCTTTTTGTAATAAATTAGTCAGAGGCCGAGAGATTTTTGAGAAGTCCTTAATAAACCTCCTATAAAATCCGGCATGACCAAGGAAACTTCTTATAACTTTGATGTCCTTGGGACATGGCATCTCTTCAATAGCATCAACCTTGGCTTTATCAACTTCAATACCTCTTTCAGAAACCTTGTGCCCAAGACAATACCTTCATTAACCATAAAGTGGCATTTTCCCAATTCAAGACAAGATTAGTTTCTTCACATCTCTGCAAAACTCGAGCAAGATTGCTCAAGCAATCATCAAAAGAGGAACCATAGACGGAAAAGTTGTCCATGAAAACCTCACAATTTTTCTCGCAGAAGTCAGAGAATATAGCCATCATGCATCTTTGAAAAGTAGCAGGTGCATTACATAAACCAAAAGTCATACGTCTATAAGCAAAAGTACCAAAAGGGCATGTAAAAGTAGTCTTTGATTGATCTTTAGCCGACACAGGTATTTGAGAGAAACCAGAATAACCATCTAGAAAGCAATAATGTGTATGTTTGCATAATCTTTCTAGCATTTGATCAATAAAAGGTAAGGGGTAATGATCTCTCTTTGTAGCTTATTTAATTTGTGGAAATCAATTACCATCCTATAACCTGTGATAATTCTTTGCGGAATCAATTCATCTTTATCATTAGGGACAACAATAATACCTCCCTTCTTAGGGACACAATGGACGGGACTTACCCACTGACTATCAGCAACGGGATAAATTATACCTGCCTCCAGAATCTTGAGTATTTCCTTTCTTACCACTTCTTTCATTTTAGGATTGAAACGTCGTTGAGGATCACAAACTGGTTTAGCATTCGCTTCCAAATTTATTTTATGTTGACATAGAGTGGGACTGATGCCCTTAAGATCATCCAGAGTATATCCAATAGCGGCACGGTGCTTTTTCAGAGTTTTCAATAATCTTTCTTCGTCATGCTCTGAAAGGTTAGCACTAATAATGACAGGATATATTTTCTTTTCATCAAGATAAGCATATTTAAGATTATCAAGCAACGGTTTAAGCTCAAACACGGGATCACCCTTGGGTGGAGGAGGATCCCCTAGGATTTCAACAGGCAAATTTTGTTGCAGAATAGGTTCATGCTTAAAGAATACTTCATCTATTTCCCTTCTTTCATTCATGAACGTATCATTTTCATGGTCTAGCAAATAGTGTTCTAAAGGATCACTAGGAGGTACTGCAATAGAAGCAAGACCAATAATTTCATCCTTACTAGGCAATTCTTCCTCACGATGTTGTTTACTAAATTTAGAGAAATTAAACTCATGAACCATATCATCCAAGCCAATAGTAACAACATTCTTTTTGCAGTCTATCTTAGCACTAAAAGTATTCAAGAAGGGTCTTGTCACATCCCTAGTCTGGTATGACCTAGACTAGCTAGTCATTTGTGCATCATGTTTAAATCTCATTTAAATTTGAAATGAGGATTGGTGGAACCCTCAGAATCATTTTTGAAAATGACCCAAATAAAAATTTCTCCAAAAGGGTCCAAGAAAATGCTCATGTTGCCCTCTGAAAATATTGGACAGAGATAAAAATCAAACCAATATTTTTAGGAGCTCATGGATATTTAATTTTGGCCATTTGGATTAATCCGATAATTATTTGCTTTGGATATATATTGTTATATATATGAAATATGGTCCAAAAATTATGCCATTTATAAAGGAGCCCTGGAATATTATAGCTAGCTCCTGCAAAATTGGCATAAGGTAGTTAAATGATTTAATATTTTAATTAAATCAAAACAAATGTCAGAAAAAAATAGAAAACAGAATTAAAGAGGAGAAGCTTACCTGGGGCTCCCCCCTGTGCAGCCCAGCAGCAGCAGGCCGGCCCAGCCAGCAGGCGGCCCAGCCCGCCTCCTCCTCTGTCGTCTTCCCCCCTCTCGCCAAGCAGCTGCGTGCCGACGCGCGCACGCTCCGCCGGCCACGCCACCTCCCTCCCTGCCTGCCTGCCTCTCCCCTCCTCGTCTGGATGCCCTAGAACGACGCCACGCGCCGCCCCAGTCCTTTTCCCCTCTCTCTCGCTCTCCCTCCTCCCCTGGACATCTCCCTCTCCCCGCGCCCGAAGCGCTGCCACCGCCGCAGCTCACCACCGACGCGCTCCCCTCCGTCCCCTCGCCCCTTATTGGAGTCCACGAGCTCCGCCACGACCCCCTCCACCTCCTCGTCGAGCCACGAACCTCCGGACGGCCTCCATCATCGCGACCCTCGTCGTCTTCATCGCCAGC